>NC_132890.1:2537672-2776196 GCF_030463535.1 Salminus brasiliensis
ACAAAACGTTTCTTGCTAAATGATATAGCCTATAAATGAGTATTGCAGTCGTCTCAGTAAAACACGATAATCGATCAGGTTATTAATTGTTTATAGTTTATTAGCCTTTGATGTTTACTCTGTATGCTCTGTGGTGGTCCACCCTCTCACCAGATCTCCTCTATTACACCTCTATTCCATTTCATCATTTCATTGCATCATATCAATGATATTTTAATATTTCTATCCTCTAATCAATAGTTTTTAACAACGAGCCCATGAAGACAGCACGGCCGTGTCCCTCGCGTGGGGTCCCGTGTCCAGCACCGCGCGCAGCCTGCTTCTCCACTCCACCATCGACGGACGGGCGTCTTATGCAGTTGTTTCCACGTCATTTTCAGTATTGATTATTATTATTATTGTTTTTTTTTATTATTAAAAATATGAATAATAATAATAACTCTGCTGTAACGCGGTAACGCTGCGCTAATGACCGTGTAGACGAACTTCCACTTAGCTTAGCCTGCTTTCCGCTTAACCTTACTCTCCTCGGGGTTGTTTTTGGGGTATAAACCCACGCTTAGATATAATCTGGGGGTAATTCCATCACTTTTGCCCCCCTCGTGCTGCTCCGCACCCCCTCCGCAGCCCGTGCTGGACTCTTATTGATCCAGGAGGAGCTAATTAGCCCTTCCCGTGGTGACTGTGGAGCACTGCGCATGCGCACTGCCTTAATTCCAGCCATTTCTTGCAGGAAAAGTAATTAGCAGGAATAAAGACTGAGCAGTTTTTTCTCCCTCAGTGTGTCGTCAAACCCCACTTTCGCCTCTCCCTCCACCGAGCCAGGGCACGCCGTGCTCCGCGTTACAACCAAATACTCCTTTTAAGGCTTTACAAAGACAAGGATATACCTCCGCACTTCAAAGAATAACCTAATCTAAGCTAACTGACCAAATGGAAGTAGGCGAATGGGATCTCTAACCGCGACGCCTGTCCACTGGGATACAAAGCGAGAGTAACGCGGACGGACAAACGTGAGTTTGCTGAACCTTATCTGTGCATTATGAGCACTTTCTTCGGTCCTGCTGTGTTTGTGTTCGTGCTCGTGCTCGCGCTCGTGCACACGCACACACTCACACCCGCGCGCACGCTGGCTGTAGATATCGCTGTTTACGCTGCGAGAGGAGTTAGCTAATAAGTTCAATAGGAGGCTTTACCTGTATTTTTTATTATTTTTTTAAGTCAGTCGCCGGCCGGACTCCTGTATCAGAGCCAGTCGACAGGTTTCGCTTCTTACTTTGTCGAAAACAACCACGAGAAACTGAAGTTTTCCACTTTTCCGTTCCACCTTAAATCCTGCGCTGGTGGCGGCGCGCAGCCTGTGCAGCCGCTGCACTCGAACGCATGCAGCTTTTAAGGTGGAACGGGGCAATTCGGCGAGAACAGCCTCAGCCTTCAACCTCGTCTGTATGGGCGTTGTTGAGTTATATAGAAGTGGCGAAAATGGTGTCCAGTTGTAGCTGGACATTGTAAGATGAAAATTAGGCCCGTGTGTGTGTGTGTGTGTTTGGTTAAGAGGTCCGGACAGGGGTGTGCGGTTCGCCTCAGCTCAGCCCAGCTTCAGCGTCTCTTCTTCGGGTGCGTTGTGTAGCTTTAGCCCTACTTGAGGGACGGGTCAACAAACACAAACACGGGCCAAAAACTTCCCTCTGTTGCTGTTAAGCTGATTGAACGTGGTCAGATAAGGTGTGGTCACTATTCCAGGTAGATTAGAGTGCTGTAAATGTATAATAATGTGATAATAGTGGAGATTAGTGCAGCTCTGGTGTGGAGATATGGCTGTGATGGTCTGTGGTCTTAGCTAGGGCTCCTTTTTGCCTGATTTTACAGATGGAGGTAACATGCTGATAACCCTGGTATTTTTTTTTAGAGTATATTTGAGTATGTTTGAGTATTTTTTCCAAAGTAAAAGTGCAGGCAGGTCCCTGTGTAAGGTAGGCTTCTGAGCCCATCATGGTGGATGAGGGGGAAGGGAGCCAGGGGGGGAGGAATGCAGGGTCAAAGAGCCCTGACACCCCGGGTCAGAGAGCAGGGTGTTAGAGAAAGAATGGTGAAAAAAGACAGATAGAGTGAAAAGAGGGAGAGTGAGAAGCTGAAGATACGAGCTGACAGGAGGAGGAGGAGGAGGAGGAAGACGAGGAGGAGGAGGAGGTGGAGGAGGACGACGACGACTCTGCTGGGAAGGCAAACTGAACCAAAGGGATGATCAGAGGAATCAGATGGTCTTGTGTGTTTATGTGTGTGTGTGTGTTTATGTGTGTGTGTGTGTGTGTGTTTATGTGTGTGTGTGTGTGTGTGTGTGTTTGTGTCGTCAGCTTCATTAATACACCACCAAAACATTGACGACATTGTGGATTCGGCTCTTCTAAGACTAACCTAAGAGGAGTGCCTCAATAAAAAATCAACACACACACACACACACACACACATACACACACACACACACACATACACACACACACCCCAAACATAAACAGTAAGACGAGGCGTGTTGGGTGTCTGAAGCGACGGGACGGATATTATAGAACTATACTACCCCAAAAATAAATAAATAAATAAATAACAATTATATATTTTATATATACATATATATAATTTTTAGATTTTTTTGCAGATAAGAAGCACCAGGCATGTTTCGGGTACATTTGTAGATTTTTCAGTGAACCGTTCCTTTAACTAATCATATTATGAATTATTATTAATCACACTCTCTCTGTTTATGTGTGTATTGTATATATAATATAGTGTGTTTATAAGGGATGCACAATGATATACGAAGCTATTGTCTATATATCATCACAGTGCTTATATAAATATCAGCATTGGAGAGATGTTCAGATTTCATCAATATTTCAAAACTGATAAGTGCTGATGTGTTTATTGAACCCCAGAAGATCGCAGGAGAGTGTTTAGGTGACGCTGGATTACGGTGCCTATTCATTTTTCTGCCTTTACAACCCTCTAAAAATAAATAGCACATTTCTCCATAATGCTAATATGGAAGCCCAGTTTCTACATGTGTTTATAAATACTTAATATACTGCATAAATATGCATAAGATAAAGATAAATTATATCAGCTTTAGCCCACAGTCCTTACTCACAATCATTCAGAATACATTCCTAGTGTTTATAGCCAGTCATCAACTGTAGTTAAATTGTTGTAATAAATTGTAGTATATTTTGTGTGATTGCGCTGTTTGTAGACATATGTAGGGATCTTATTTTTTAACCGCTCCTCTGGTATACCACATTCTTGTGACCAAGTAGCACTATTGATAGTTTATTTTATAATAAATGTGGTTAAGGAAGTGTATTGAATGATATATTAGTTAATATTCGGTAATTCTGTAGCTGTTATTATTTATTTAGATATAATTATTGTATATTTTGTATTTTTATATTTTTTAAAATCAGAAAAAATACTTTCATGCAGTGTGAAATATTGTGTAATAATTTTATTGCAGTTTTTTGTGTTTACACGACAGCCCAGAAAACATTGGCACTGTATTGTGTGTGGAGAGATTGTAGTTCATCCTGACTCTTGGCTTAATTTCATATCTACACACAGTCTAATCCTAATCCCGACCTGAACCGTAGCCCACCACACACTGAACACACTGAACACAGCGCTCTGACCAGCCCTACTGTGGCCATTCCACCTAGACCGGTTCTGTTTACTGCGGATATTACCAGTGTCTGTGTTATTACACATGAATATGAGCTTGACAGATGGTTCTGAGCAGGCAGTGCAGCAGTGTATTCTTACTAGGATCTGTTGTTTATCAGAACTGGCTGCTGCGGCCCTGATATTACAGAAGGCTGTTGTATGCAAATGAACCGGCGACCGGTCAGAGTAATGCAGTCCAGCCTTCAGTCCTGTCAAACGCGGGCTTTCCAGTGTGGGTTTTTACGATGGGTTTTCAGGGGTGAGTCAACAGTGTAGTGTAGGCACACGCTGCTATTCTGCCTGTATCATATTTATAGGGATTAATTGTGTGTGTGTTTCTGCAGCTTAAAGGTAATAGGAGTAGTGTTCTACCTTTTGGCTTAGCTTAGCACAGTGAATGGAAGGCTATGGGTGGTGGTGCATAGCTGATTAGGAAGATGGAGTGTATTATTAGAGAGATATTTTAGATAATTGAGCCTGTTTACTATATATATTGTTTAAAGAGTATTCCTGACATTATTATTATTATTTATGACATACGGTAATACATAGGAAGCTGTTTGTTTACTTGTAGAGATCATGGATTATAGTATTTGTGTTAATCTTTGCAGTATTTATGTTTCTGGTAGAGATATTCTGCACTTTACTTGTTTGACAAACATCATTTTCACAATTAATCACAGATTTATCACAAATATTTGTTATCCTTATCATTCAGAATGTCAAATTGAACTTATCTTAATTAACATTAGTGTGTTTTGGTGAGAACGCTGTACTCGTGTTCAGTGCAGTTAGATTTAAAGTGTTTGCTTTTTTAAGCACAGAGATTTAGGATGATTTCCGAATGAGTGTTTTCAGACTGTAAGGCTTTTAGTCTTCCCTCAGCTGCAGTTAAGCTCAGTCTGTCTGTGGTGACACCTTCAGGGCCGTCTCTGTGTTATTAGCAGGGCGCGGGATGTTTACATTGCTCTGTGATTTGCAACCAACCAGCAGCCAAACGAACAGCGCTGGAAATTCCTACTTGTAATAAGAGCACATTTCATGGTTATTCAGTGTAATCCAGTGTCTGTCCCGTCAGTGCTGGGTCTAGTCCTGCCAAATTCTAAGGGGATCTGATTGTACGACTGGCACAAAAAATATATATGCATTTTTTCACATTTGAAAAGGACGTAAGTAAAGGGTTGTGTATATCCTCAGGGTCAGTATTGCATTTTTAATAACTAAAAAAATAGTCCACATCACTTAAAACAAGGCAGTGTGAGTGTGAGAGTACTGGCGAAGGTGGACGATATGGCATAAATGCAATATCACAATACCTAAGCACACAATATGTCACAATGTGTATTTATTACTGGCTCATTAAATGGCTTAAAATAATTCTGAGGATAGAGATTAAAAGGATAAAAATATAAACAAACAAAAACAAATCAATAATAAATAAACAAATAAATAAATACATTAAAAGCACACTGATCTGCAGTAAACCCAGTTAACCTGCATTAATTATGCTGACATGCAAAAATTAAGTCAAAAAGTAAAAAAAAAAATAAAAAAATTGATATACAAGGTTTTTCATGACCGCAATAATATTTTGACTTATTGTAATAAATATCGTCTTATTGCCGAGCTTTAGCAGCCGGGTGATAATGAATTTAAAGAATGGAGCTGGGTAATAATTCACCTTGGCTGAGCTTTTAGTGTCCGAGACTCTGCAGCTGTGACAATTTTTCTATGCATAATTAAAGGAAACAATATTTACTGCATGGTAAGCAGTGATTCCGACACAGGGTCTTAATTTTTAATGCGACAGTAGTGATCACTATTCCAGTAAACCATGTTCTCGATACTAAGCAGCATTATTGATATTATTTCTTATTTATTGATAGTTTCTTTTGTTGTCAGTTTAATAAAAACAGTGTTTTGTTTGTGATTCTAGTTTATTCTGTGAGAATTCTCTAGATGTTAGATTTTAGCTGTAGATATTATTTACCTTAGGTTTTACTGTTAATGTGTGTGTTTATTAGTGTTAGTACAATTTAATTACTATATTTATTTTGCTAATTATTGAGAATAATTATTTAACATGATTGCTGATAGACTTCAGAAACAGCTTGCAGTTTTCAGGGGTGCTGTATGAGGGGATGGTGGGTGGTGGGGGGCGTTAGGGCAATTCTAAGGGCCTGTGACTGACAGGGGCCCTAAAAAAATTATTAATTGACCATTTGGCATAATGCTTAGAGTGTGGGGCCCAGTGTATTATCGTTTAATGGGGCCCCTGGCTGTTATTGTGATTTAAAAAAAGGAACAGTGGATTTCCTTGAATTTGAAATAGAATTAAGCTGAAAAACAAGCAAAAAATAATGTTAATAACTTACAACTGATTTCTATAGCACCTTCTCTAATAAGGACTCAAAGCATTTAACAAAACATTAGGTAAAAAGTAAAGCAGGTACTAATAATAATATTGCTAATATTGATATTGATGATGAAATTGAGACAACAGAATAAAGTAAATAATAAGAAAGCAGAGATATACACATAATATAGATATAATTATATGTTATATGTAGTTCTATTATGTTATATATGCTTATAGCAGGTATGCATACAATATATAACATATATTTTATTAAAATAAAATAATAAATAATATATAAATAATGATATATAACTGGGAGGCTCGAAACCACAGCACTATAAAGGAAAAGGGGTTGTCTGATTTATAACAGAGGACAAAACAAAGAGCACAGAGATTGTGTGTAATATATATATATATATATATATATATATATATATATATATCGATATATCTCGATTATCTTGTTTTCAGAGTCAGTGAGAGCCAAAATCGTCATTGGAAGTGGAACTGGACGAATCGGCCAGCCCGGGTCTAGTCCAGTACATGACATTTTCAGATTAGTACTGTATGAATACCGCAGTGTAGAGGGAAACAGGCCTTATTCATCCAGAGATCAGCAGAATTGCGTTAATTATCATTAGTGAGAGCTGTTCTCTGTAGCTGTGATCAGCTCTGACTGCAGTGAGGGTTCGGCTGGTCAGTGCTGATTGTGTTGGTGGTGTTTTGCTCGCGCATGCGTCCACCAGCTTTCTCCCTCCTTATCATAACAATGGCTGGAGCAGGGTAGAGCTGAGCACGCTTGCTGATCTCTCTTACTCACACTCTTGTTCCCTCGCTCGCCCTCCCTCGCTCGCCCTCCCTCGCTCACCCTCCCTCAACACACACACACACACACACACTCGCCATACCAAAGAAACAGTCCATGGGGCCTCCTCTTGTCTGCTTAAGCCCTGCTCTCCATTACGTCCTCAGCGTGAGTGCGTATGTGTGTGTGTGTGTGTGTGTGCTACATTAGTGTGCACTCTCCATACAGGTTTAATAAAGACAGACGGACAGCAGGAATGATTCAGTGATTGAGTCTCTCAAGTCTCAACAGAATCCTCAGTAAATATTGAGCCGCAGTGCGCCGGAGGACGAGCCGCCGCGGCTCTGTAATGTTTAAATGGAGGCAGGCTGGAGTCAGAGAGGGGTCAGTGCTGTTCTGGGACACATTTACAGGCAGCGTGAGGTCGGATCATTCGGATGGCGTGTGTGTTACTCGAACCTGCAGACTGAATGAGGAGTAGAAGAGCGTACACACGTAATCTTCATGAGTTGAAATAGTGTTTTAAAGCCGGCCTTTATCAGAGCTCTGTGAAATGAGGGACTGTGTATAAAAATACACTCATCATCCATCAAGAATAGTCACAAATCTCTCAAAGGAAAGCTGACATTCTGCTTTTTCACCCCGTAGACATGGTTTTATGTCATATCCAGTGTGCTGTTTTTAATAAATGAAATAAACGTAGTTGTAAGCATCGCGAATAACCAAATTGGAGACATGGTTTTCATTTATTATTATAATAATAATAGAAATAATAATAATATTAATAACAATAACCCATATTTCCTTGTGGGTTTCCTCTGGGTATTCCTGTTTTTTTTTTCTCACACCTCCCAAATACATGCCGGTAGGTGAATTGGATACGCTGATCTGCCGCAAGGTCTGTGTATGTGTGTGTGTGTATCGTCCTATATGGACTGTCCCTCTGTTCACTCCATGCACAGGGTGTATTTCGTGCATGTGCCCAGTGTTTACATGTAGACTCTCATCTTAATCAGGACAAGCAGATTAGAAAATAAACATATGTTAGATAATAATAATAATAATAATAATAATAATAATAATTCCCTGTGGATTTCCTATGTTTATTTCCGTTTTCCCAAATACTGTATAAAAATCTATACTGAATTGCACCTAGGTGTGTATATGCTGTCCTGGATGGACTGTCCAGGGTGTATTCTTGCCTCATGCCCAGTGTTTACAGGCTCTCTCCCGCCCTAATCAGGACAAGCATGCAGCAAGAAGATGAATGAATAATTAATAAATAAATAAATATATAAATAAACATATCTGTGTAGTCACACCTCTCAAAAACATGCCGGTAGGTGGATGCTATTCAGTGCCCATATCAACGAATTGTATGTTGACAATCTAGCTGCCTAATGCCAGGCGTGGGCTATAGAGGGGTGTAAAGCCCCCCAGCATTGAGGAGCTGTGGAGCAGTGGAAGAACTGTGTTCTC
This sequence comes from Salminus brasiliensis, assembly GCF_030463535.1. Taxonomy (NCBI): domain Eukaryota; kingdom Metazoa; phylum Chordata; class Actinopteri; order Characiformes; family Bryconidae; genus Salminus; species Salminus brasiliensis. The sequence goes on from NC_132890.1 coordinate 2,546,024, forward strand.
TGGAATGACGGTGGAGGAGCTCCATCCAGTACTTTTGGGAAGAGTTGGGGATGATGAGGTGGGGTGGAGATCATCCATCTAACACCCTGACCTTACTAATGCTCTTGTCGCTGAGTACAATCAAATCTTCACAGCAGTGCTGCTCCAAAATCTAGTAGAAAGTCTTCTTCCCTGGACAGTAGAGACAGTTACTCCAACAGAAGCAGGATCAGCTCTTTTTAATACCCTTGATTTCAGAAGAAGCAATGTATGAGCAGGTGTCCCAATACTTTTGTCAATATAGTGTATGTTTAAAACAGCAGCAGATTTGTTATACCAAAACTCACCGAATATTTATTAGTTTAGATAGTGAGTGTGTTGCGTGTGTGTGTGTGTTGCGTGTGTGTGTCTGTGTGTGTGTGTTGATGTAAACAGGCCTGGAATTGTAAACAGTTCTGGAGCAATCATTTGACCTTGGGTTCTCTTGGATACTCTCTGTATCTCCAAAGTCCAGCCTTTCCCACTTACAGTGTGAGTGTTCATCACCGTACAGCCTGATGAAGCACATCAGCAGCTTTCCGTTTAAGGTTCTGTCCTTGTGTTGATCTCCAGGGTCTAGAACCTGCAACCAGGGAGCTGAGCTCCAGTCCCGGAGCTCCAGAGGGCCGGAGTGTTACTCAGGGTGATTTCCCTGCTTAAACACTCTTACTAAACCTGGTAATGAACAGCTGGGTCGGATCAGGTGTGTTTGAGCAGGGAAGCCACCAGACTGTTCAGAATTCCAGCTTTTCCAGGACCGGATTTGAGCAGCGCTGCCCCTTTTTTGCACCAAACTTTAAAAGCTTCTTTGTTTCAGTAGTAACACCTAGCCTGTTGTGTCACCCGGCCTGGCTTGACTGACTCTGTGTTTTCCCAAAGTCTTCCAGCCTTTCTCTCTCCCGGCCTTTTTTCTTTTTTGAAGCCTCTTTGGCTCCTGAATGGACTTAGTGTTTCTAATGTAAATGGTGCATTAAATCAAAGATCAAAGGCAAGCACACAGCAGAGGGGACAGCTGTCCAAACACAGAGAGAGAGAGAGAGAGAGAGAGGAGGAGGAGGAATTGGAACTGGAACTATGGGGGTTACTAACTGTTGAGTCCAGTAAACTGGTACACTGGTTAAACTAGGTGTAGATACAGTACAGTATATTGAATTATACCTTTATTAAAAAATTACAATAATAGCTGTTTATCTCCTCAGTAAATCACTGATATTAGAATAAACACTAATAATAACACTCCTACAGAAAGTGGTGGTGGTTCTGCATCACTGTGATCATCATTAGAACATCTCCAAAGTTCTCCTCATGGAGTCTAGTATTATTTAGAGTTCTCCTCAGAACAACACCTGGTTTGGTGGTAAATCAGGGCTTAATGATGGTAAATCAGGTGAGCTGCTGCTGCTGCTGCTGCTGCTGCTGATGGAGCTGAACACATCCTCCACGCTGTGCTGGCTGGACTGGGGGGCGTCCAGGAGAACCCTGGAGGAACCGAGCTCTGTTCTTCAGACTAGCTCACCGACAAGATCTCACTACTTTCTTTCTTCAGAATGAGAAGCTCTTGTTTCTCCTTTTTACTGGATTTATGTTTAGAATATATATATATATATATATCCTCGTCCTTTTGGAACATTATTATTGGTTAAATTACCATGAAATATTGACACAATATATATATATATATATAGTTTTGTATATATTCAATTATATTACTGTATACATGCTTTAGTAACCCATATGCTCTCTCTATATATGTATAAATAGAGCATATGGGTTACTAAAGCACACACACACACACACACACACACACACACACACACATATATATATATATATATATATATATATATATATATATATATATATATATATATATATATCTTATGCAGGTTGCCTGGCTTGTACACTGGATATATGGATTTGACAGTGCTGCCAGTGATCTGTCTGTCTTACTAAACAACTCTATATGCTGGACCCCCCCCTGAAAAGAACACACACATACATCCATACATTTGCATGCTAATTGGTTTGCGATGTGTCCCAAAGAGGGTGATAATTAACCTAGCTGCTAATGAGGTACACAGCTAATTACAGCACACACACACATACACACACAGGGTCTGGACAGTGTCATTGATATTGTACACATGTGCTCCATGTGAGTGCACCTCTTGGCTATTGTGGTACCGTGTGTTTGACTTGCCTCCAAAGCCTCTTGATCTAGGCCAGAGGATTGGATTGAGCTTAAATCAGTGCTTACATCCTTAGCACGGTGCTAACGTCTTGCTCCGGCTTCCAGTAAGTTGCTTAGCATTCATGCTATTGATTTTCCTATAAGCACTTTAAACCCCTCCAGCAGTCGGGATCAGAAAGAGCTCAATATAACCGGCCGAATCTCCGCACAATCTGCACTTTTAAACTGGGAGGTTGAGCAATTACCACCACGTGCACACACACACACACATTTCACCTTATAATGTATGCGTGTGTGGGAGTGTATATAATGTACAGTGCATATATAAATATTATTTTAACATTTTTATGTAATAAATGTCCCCAAACATACACACATACGCTATATGGACAAAAGTATTGGGACACCTGCTCATTCATTTTTTTTCTTCATTTCTTCTGGAATCAAGGGATTAAAAAGAGCTGATCCTGCTTCTGTTGGAGTAACTGTCTCTACTGTCCAGAGAAGAAGACTTTCTACTAGATTTTGGAGGAGGAGCATTGCTGGATTTTAGTGAGGGTGTTAGTGAGGTCAGGATGTTCAACTCCCTCAACCCAAAAGTTCTGGATGGAGCAAAACCACCATCATTCCAGAGAACACAGTTCCTCCACTGCTCCACAGCTCCTCAATGCTGGGGGGCTTTATACCCCTCTAGCCCACGCCTGCCATGAGGCAGCATGGTGCCAATAGGGTCATGATGTTGATCTGCTCCGGAGAGTCCTATTCTATTGGCAGTACTTCTTCTCCACAGGGACTAGACAAGCTGTGTGTGTATATTTGCACATCTGCATCAGCAATGGGTGCAGCTTAAAGTAGCTAAATGCATTCATTAGAAGGGGTGTCCACAAATATATCAAATTTGGACAGATGGCTGTTCAGTGAAATGGCACTCAAATAGTATTAAACTGAAACCACTTCTTACTCAAATAGCTCAAGGGCTGTTGCCGCTCAGATCTCTTGAGAAGCCCAAGACTTCGGGGAGCGTAGCCTGAAGGTGGTGGCATTGAGCAAACCCCTCTAGACGCAGCTTCTTTGCTTTGTAGCCTGCGGTTCGCTAAAGGGGAGAGAGAGCGATGGGTAAGGAATAGGACAGACTGGCCGAGAGATTAATTGAAGAGATATTAGTGATTCCAAGAAACTTCCCTCATGTAATATTCAGCTTTCGGTGAAGCGGCGTGGCAGAGAGCTGAGCTATTGATCGCAGTACAGTCCTTGTATCTCCTTTATCTCTCTCTGTCTGTCAGTCTATCTGTGTATCAGTCTTGTTCTGGGGTGTCATAAAACGATCCAGCATTTTTAAATCTTTGGTTTTAAAGGCTCTTCTCATCTTGTGCTGGTATACAAGGTTAGTCTTCTAATCTTCTGAAGCTTAACCATCGCTTGTTCTCCTTCTCTTTTCGTAGGCCAGGGTGGGATGAGTGTGTCCAGTAACTGGGAGGATGGAGTGCTGTGACTCTGTCTCACATGATGGAGCCTCTGGCCCTCATACAAACCAGCCTTCAGGGTTCTGCAGCCCAAAATCCAGCCTACACCTCCCGCCTAGAGATAAGGCCTCTCACCTGAGCTCGGCCGCCCAGCGTGAACCGGGGCTGAGGAGGAAAGGAGTGGGGGAGGAAGAAGACGAGGGAGAAAGGAGGACTTTCGGAGACGGTTGTGAACGTGGTGTTGGTGAAAAGCAGGATGATGAGTATGCTGTGGGTGAGCTAAGGGAGATAAGAGAAAGGATTGATGAGGAGGATGCGGAAATTGATGGAGGAGAACGTCAGATTGGAGAGATTGTCTTCCAGGCTGATGGTTCTGCTTACGTCTCAGAGGGCCAGAGTGAGCTGCTATGTGGCGTGGTTCCGTCCTCCTCTCGTCCCGCCATTGTTAGCACATGCCATTATTCTTCCTCCCAGAGCTCTTCCTCGAAGAGCTTCCATGTCTTCCACCTGTATCACCCCAAGAACTGGTGCCACCTGCCTGGAGATATCCTTGCTTTGCTGTCCCGCCAATCCAAAGATAGAGCTCCTGCCAGGACAGGTCTTTCTGAAGCAGGGCAGGTGCCACCTACTAGAGCCAAACCCATCCTGTTGTGCTTCTTGTGTCGCCTGTCGTTCAGTAGCGTAGTCGCGTTCAGAGGTCACGTTTCACAGCAACATGATGTCGCACTTAGCATAGAGGAACAACGCCTACTCTCGCTCCAGGACACTTGTGCCATCTTGCAGCCTGTTGGCCCCAGCCACCACCCACTTCTCAGCTTCCTAGAACCAAAAACTAGCAGTGAGCATGCTGTGTCAAGCCAGTTAGCAACCACGATCCCAGGGCACAACACAGCGGGCATGCTCGGTCAGGAGGAGAGGGAGAACCTCCAGATCTCCGAGCTGGGTCTCCCTCTCCAGCCCTCTCTACCCAGAGCTCCCCTTCCTACCTCAGCGCTGAGCCCTGCCAAAGACCCTTCAACCCTGGGCAGAGAGGGCACACAGAGGAGCAAGGACGACGACTTGAGGAAAGACGACGGACGTAGCAGAGATGGAGAGGAGAGTTTGGGTTCAGAGGTAGTCTGCACTGCGAAGGACCTGCGAGTGAGCGGTCTGAGCAGCAGTGGCGGACGAGAGCACATTAGTGAAGAGGCTCTTTCAAACCAAAGCATTCCCAAATCTCCCGACTCCGTTACCATAGCAACCAGCTTTACGAACAACACCAAATCTCTTACAAACTCTGAGTTAGAGTGCGGAACAAGCTTTAACTGCCACGGCCCTGCCCCGGTTTCCCCCAGCGTGCAAACCTCACCTGCGGCCTCTGCTCCAAAAGACCTTGGTAACCGAGAGAGCACAATGGGAACAGAACCAAACGACCTATCAGCCGTGACGAAAGAACCAAACGGCAGGCTGTCCAATGACAAGCTGGCTTACTCAGACCTACCCAGTAGCCATAGCAATTCTCAGTCACCTGTGACCCAGCCTAACAGATCTCCATTCGAGGACGTCCAGGCAGACGTCGGGCCTAGAGGAGCTTTCTTGGGCGATGGGGGTCTTGCCGTTGGCCGGGACGGCGTGCAAGGATCCTCTTACTCTTTTGGGGGTCAGGTAATTATGACACACTCACGAAACTCCTGCAAGACACTGAAGTGCCCGAAATGCAACTGGCACTACAAGTACCAGCAGACCCTGGAGGCCCACATGAAGGAGAAGCACCCAGACACGGAGGATGGACAGTGCCCGTATTGCAGCAGTGGGCAGAGCCATCCACGCCTGGCTCGGGGGGAGACATACACCTGTGGGTACAAGCCTTTTCGTTGCCAGGTGTGCCAGTATTCCACCACCACCAAAGGCAACCTGAGCATCCACATGCAGTCAGACAAGCATCTCAACAATATGCAGAATTTGCAGACGCAGTCACGACCACAAGCTCCAGCGTCCCAACCCAGCCCTCTGTCCCACACGCCCCCGGTCCAAGCCACCACTCCCTCTCCGTCCAAGCTCCAGGGGCGTGCATCGTGGCGATGTGAAGTGTGTGACTATGAAACGAACGTAGCGCGGAACCTCCGTATACACATGACCAGCGAGAAACACACACACAACATGCTCCTCTTGCAGCAGAACCTGGCCCACATGCAGCGCCAGCGCCGGCACAATGCCACTGAGCTCTACCGTTACTGCCAGGCCCAAGGTAAGCTGCCTGACCCCAGTATGGTTCTGCCAGCTGGTGAGATTCTGCAAGACTCTTCCCAGAAGCAAGAAGAAGGAGACCCTCCAGAAGGGCTGTTTGAATGCGTTCTATGTGGTCGCTTCTTCTCCGATAGCCTGGAAGCTCTTAGTCAGCACCTGGCCGCTCAGCGCTCGCTGCCCGATTCCGATTGGAGGAGCACGACCGGTGACGCCCATCATTGCCGGCTTTGCCACTATGCCAGTCCCTTGCGTGCCAACTTCCAGCTGCACTGCCAGACAGACAAGCACCTGCAGCGCTACCAGCTTGCAGCACATCTTCAAGAAGCCAACAGCCATCACGGAAACTCGGAGGAGGAGGAAGAGTGGCTGCTCAGGTGCGTCGCTGCTGGTATCCAGGTGCAGCTAAGGTGCAATGCATGCAACTACGAAGCCAACAGCCTGGAGAAACTTAAACTCCACACAGTGAGCTCCAGACACGAGGCCAGCTTGAGGCTGTACAAGGTAAATTCGTCTCTTTGAATGATCTTGGTGAGCTTATTCTGACATTTTACTGCTTGCTGTTAATAAGCCCTCATAACATTAGCACCACCTACCTAATAGACCTGACCAATCAAGGGTGGTGGTATCTGGCACCAAGACTAATGTTAGCAGCATGCTGATGAGGGACCTCCCTGAGCATCATTGAGCCTTGAGTGCCAGGTTTTAGTGCTCAGGTTTACCGACTGTCCTTCCTTGGAGCTCCTTTGGTAGGTACTGACCACTGCACACAGAGAGCACCCCACAAGACCTGCCTGATGTTCTGAGATGTTGGCCCAGATGATGGCCCAGTCGTCTAGAACATCACAGTTTGGTTCTCAGTGTTCACCTGCTGCCTAATATGTAGATCCACCCTTTAACAGATGTCACTGTAGCTGAAAGTCATCTTATGTTTTTCACTTCAGCTGTCAGTGGTGCTAATGTTATGGCAGATGGGTGCAGTTTTTTAAGGAATCAGAACGTTCTGAATTATTAAAGCGTTCTTCCTGTGAAATATCTGCAGCTCTGACACTCACTTGCTCATTTTTCATCATTGTTGGCATTTTACTTCTTCCCAGAAAGTAAACATTTTATATTTACACTGACAAGCCTGCATGATGGAGAAAGTTATTGCTTGTTGGCTCGCTGTTGAATAATGCATGCACACTTCCACGGGCTGAGATGGCTCTGTTGATTTACTCTGCTCTCACCAGGAGCCACTTCATACTGAACTTCAGCTGCCAGGTCTCAGAGATCCATTGCAACACAGAGAGAGCTATAGCCCAACGTCTTTCACCTTTTCGCTTTACCTGTTTTAATTAAATAAATATTACGTTTGGACCGTTTCATGCACAGTTCAAGCTATTAGGGATGTCCTGATCCGATCCAGTGGGCCGATTCAGGCATATTTCAATGGATCGGGTACTGGCTATTTTAATCTACAGACAGCTGGCAGTTCTCAGAAGGTAAATAAAGGAGTTGAGGTTCTGCAGTATGCAGAACTATTTTACAGTGGAACCTGAATACATAATATCTGACCCTTCATAGTGACCCCAATCACACACAGCAGATTCACCCACTATAAACCAGTTATTACACACCAGTAGACCAACAACCACAGATACCAGTCCAGAGTGTGGGACATCCCTACCAGCTGAGGTTAAGGTCCCTCACATCTAGGCGGTTGCAGGAATGGTCATGGAAACCTGAGGAAGAACCTGCGACCTTGCCTCAAGGCCTGTGTGGTCTGTTTGGTAATGAAGATTGATTGTATGTTATTTTTCCCTCCTGCTAATGTGGTCCATTAGCCCAGCACATCTCTAATCAGTTTAGAGTTCAGCAAAGCAAGTGGACTGGTGTTTCTCATTGCGGGCGTGATTGTGTTTTACACACTCAGTGAGCTAATTCCCAATGAGCGTCAGATTGAAATCCCATCTCCTTTGGGTTACACTGTTACTGAGATAGCAGTAGCAATAGATGTGTGTTGCTCTGTAGGGGAACACAGCATAGCTGTTCTAGCTTTGCCAGCGTTTTGAGGTGTAGTGTTGTTAGTAGTGCTGGGCAATATGGCCTTAATTCAGTATTATGATTAATTGAACATTTGATTCGGAATTATAAGAGTGATTGGTAAGGGGTCATATTAGCAGCTGGAGGTGCTCAGTTGGCTCAGTGTTTGAGATCTCTATGTTGCTTCCATGTCGCAGATTGGATGGAGCCAGTACACAAACACAAAAGTAGGAAAGTATTAGCAGAATATTCATTTTAAAAAGAAAAAAAATATATATATGTGATTTTTAAATTAAAAAAAATATATATATACACTTTCTATGTCATTTTCTATGAATTCCTGATCAATTGCCCAGCCCTAGTTGCTACCATACAAGGATTATGTTACAGATATATTACTTTCACAGTGCAGTCAAGGCCAGTCAGCCCCTTTTCTCCATCAACCGAAAGAAAATAAAAAAACTAATATTAGTTAAATAGCTAATTTAGTAAATTATGTTATCTTGGGAAAACAACTCATGTTACATAAAGTAGAAGTTAATGAGAAATTGTTTTTCTTTTGATTGAATTGTAGAACATCACTTACATTAGTTCTCCAGCCATGATGTTGGTCATTAATGTGTCTATCTAGTTTCATACCATGGTATGTTTTTTCTTACTCTTCTTCATTATAGTGGAAGGAAATTAGAGCTTACACCAGGCTGGATATGGTAGGATATGAAGGAGAAAGTGAACCTGATCTGATGGCACCCAGTGCGTTTAATATGAACATTACAATGGAAATACAGATCACATCACATGTTGGCTGATATGGAGATTAGTAGTAGAATACTTTAAACTTGATACGACTAACACTTTTCATTTGCATGCACACTTCCACGGGCTGAGATGGCTCTGTTGATTTACTCTGCTCTCACCAGGAGCCACTTCATACTGAACTTTAGCTGCCAGGTCTCAGAGATCCATTGCAACACAGAGAGAGCTATAGCCCAACGTCTTTCACTTTTTCGCTTGACCTGTTTTAATTAAATAAATATTTAAAGTTTGGACCATTTCATGGACAGATCAAGATATTAGGGATGCCCTGATCCCATCCAGTGGGCCGATTCAAGCATATCTCAATGGATCAGGTATTGGCTATTTTAATCCACTGGACGTGGACGTTCTCAGAAGGTAAATAAAAGAGAAGTTAGAGCTTACGCCAGGCTGGATATGGTAGGATATGACGGAGAATGTGAACCTGACCTGATAGCGCCCAGTGCGTATACTATGACATTTTCCTGAAGGTAGCAGACAGACAGCTTTACAGACATTTAGTTCTGGAGTGTATTTACTGTTGAATCATTCATTCAGAAAAAGAAAAGCTTGTCTGCATGTGCAGTGTCATGGTTAATCCGATTATTTTGTTTATTGATTTACTTTTTGAAGAGAGGATAAAGCGAAAAGCTACATTTATATGATTTATGCCATGAAAATGATCGAAAGTTTGACCACAGTACATATAGTTCCCAATAATGTAGTCATGCAGTAATCTGTATGTAATAAGGACAGCTTTTTTTAAAATGTGTGTGTCCTGTTTAAAGTCCTATTGGAATGACTTTTAATATTAGTTTTTTTTATATGTAATTATTATTAATGTATTTCATTTAATTATATTTATATTTATTTTAGAATATAAGAAACATTACCTACAAAAATTATTTCACATTTTGGCAACAACAAGAAATTTTAAAATGCTGAATAATAGGATGTATTTATCATTAATTTCTTCTAAGTAATATATTAACGGATATAAATGTTACTATAACTTTATTCTTAATTATCTACAGCTTTTTTATAATTTCTGAATTTTCTACTCCTTTGTTTATTATTCAGAAAAAAACATCTACATCATTTTTTACATTTCAGATTCTCAGTTTCCTACAAATGCTTTGACGTCTATTGAGCTCTATAGAAATAACATATTAGCATAATTGAATCTGTATTTAAATGAGAATTATATTATCAAATATTATAGTACAGTTTTTCAGCCTGTCTGTAATATATTAGTATATTGGAGCACTGACATCTCTCTCTGCCCTCATTCCTCGACAGTACCTGCAGCAGTCTGAGGCCAGTGTGTCGGATGGTGGCTGGCTGCACTGTGTGCTGTGTGATTACTCCACCCAAAACAGCCTCAGCCTCGTGCAGCACTCCAATTCGTTGAGTCACCAGAGAGGGGAAGGATTATTACGACTACAGCGAATCCAGAAAGGCTTAAAGGATGAAGAGGAGGAGCTTGGTGCCATCTTTAAAATCAGAAAGTGTCCTGCTCAAGAAAACGGTAAGAGCGAGAAATGCATGGCCTGTCCAGGATCCCTCCTGTAGATCAAAAATCCAGCTTTACGAGTAGAGATTTCAGTAGAACGAGCAAATGTTCGGTTTGATTTAGGAAGGTTTCGTCCTGAAAGTCGCGTTTTTTTAAAGATCAGCTTTTGTCTTGTTTTCTGGAAATTGAAGTACTTGTTCAAACTCCTGTGCTGAGAGAACCTTTAACTCCTGCTCTGTTTAGATCCTGTACGTAGTGCGAAATAGCCTAATGTGGGACGTCTGGGCATTAGGGTGGATCGGAAGGTTGCTCCATCCGGATCTGAGATTTGTCACAGGCAATCACAGCTTGTGTTAACCCTTAGTTTCATTGACTTTCATTTTTGCAAATAAAATCTACACCAAGTAAAGTTTAGATGTCCCACTTTAGGCAGTGTCTCGATTTAGAGCAATAGTAAACCTGGAAACCTGGAAACACAGCAGTTGACGTGTGGGGACACCTTTGCTCAATACATTGCACACCAGCTTTCTAAATTGTGTGTATTTAGTGTGTGTGTATATCTATCTATCTATCTATATATATATATATATATATATATATATATATTTTTTTATTTATTTATTATTATTATTTTCCCCCTGCATATTTTACTATCTCTGTAGATATGTTATATATATATTTCATTTTGTTACATTTATTAATAATAATAACTTATTATATATTTATGTTTATTATTGTTTTGTAATCAGATAGTCTACAAAGGATTTCACTGCTAGTTGTACTTTATTTTAATTTGATCATTCAAAAATGTTTTTTTTTTTTTTTTTTTTTAATTATACATTAACCCTACCTGTTCAGAGCATATCTTTGTATTATATTTCCAACAGAAGTGATGTCTTGGTCGGTCTCCCATGTTGTGCTTACCGCCAGAGTCTGCAGCTGTAAAAGATGGCAGAATGGCGGAGGGGGAGGGGCTGAACGGCAAGCAGAAAAACAGCAAATCTGAAAGAAAAGAGAACAAGAGAGAGGGCGGTTATTTACTCCGGGGTAATTGAGAGAAGCTGGTGGTAGAGTCAATTAGCATTTGGTTCAAACCCCAAATCAGCTCAGCTAATGACTTAAACAATAGCTCGATTCCTGAACTCGGTCAGCTAGAGAGGGAGAGAGAGAGAGAGAGAGAGAGAGAGAGAGAGAGAGTGGGGATGAGAGTGAGAGATTTTTGTAGAGAATGGCAGGAATTGATTGTGTTAATTTATCTGCCAATAATCAGGCTTGTTACATCCTCACTGCCCACAAGGAGGCCTTGCTTGGGGTGGTGGCCAATCAATGCAGCCGATAAAGGCCTCACCCACTAACGAGCAATGAGTTAATTAATGCTATCCAATTAATCTCTGAAGGGAGCAAGAGAGCAGAAGAGCCAGAGCAGTAGAGACTACCCTCACGTTCAGATTCCTCGAGTTTCTACAGTCTTTCTTACCGTCTGTCCTCTCCAGGGTTAGTCATCTAGATGGCTAAAGATGACATGTTGTTCAGAACAGACCCAGACCTCTTCAGAAATAGTTGTCTTTATGAGGGTCTTCCGGAACCTCATAAAGAACCGCAGATGTTCCTACAACCAGAGCAGCCAGAGAAGGTTTTTTGACTACATTTGATTTGAATGTGGATTAGTTTAATACACAGAAGGTTCTTTGTTCTTCAGGAGGTTCTACAGGTTCTTGATTTGTTATGCCTTTCATCCTTTCCAGTGTGATTCGTCTAGTCGGCTGGAAATGGCATAAAAATGGCAGATGTTTCTACAACAGCTGAAGGGAGCAGGAGAGCAAGAGCAGTTCATGTTCCAATCCCTGGAGGTAGATTTGTAGGTTTTCACGAAGCAGCTTTTAATCCGAGTGTTTAATTCTAACTGCATTCGCTTAAAACCATCTGTAGAATACATTTCTTTTGTTCTACAAAGGCATTCTTTGTTCTACAGAAGTTTTTTTTGATCTTCAGAAGGTTCTGCAGAAAGTTCTTGCTTTGTTATACCTTCTATTCTTTCCAGTGTGATTCATCTAGCTGGCTGGAGATGAAAGCATGCACCTATCACTGAGAACAAACCCAGACCCCATGGTGGTCTTCAGGAACTACTAGATGTTCCCTCAACATTTTCTTGTTCTCCCATCACCATAGAAACACAAGTCTGACACATGAGATGAGCCAATGACATGCAGAAAAAAAAGGTGTGCTTGAGGTTTGCCTGTCACTCAGCTTCTATTGTGACACTCTTGGCTGTTGGAGTGTGAGCCTCCAGCTGGAAGCTGTGAGAGGTGCTAAGTGACCGGCTGTACTGAGTCTTTTAGTGAAGAGGCGGCTGAATAAACAGTGCTGGAGTGGATCACTGTGTCTCAATGGCTCGCTATTGATCTCTGTAGGAACACCAGGGCATTCCCTAATTTATAATCAATAACAGATCAATGCTGCCAAGCATTTGTATACTGATCTCCGAGCCGAGCAGGAAGTGCTGATGAGGTGTGTGCTGAGAGTGTGTATGGAGTCTGTTAGCGCGTGTGAGTGCATTTTATCACTTCATTATTGGCTGGGTTGACCTCGCCGCCCCGGCGTGGATTCATCTGCTCTTTCTGCACGCCAGATGGAAGCGAGGCAGAAGCTTTGCAGAGCTTTGATTACGGGAGTTTAATCAGTATGGCAGCCTTTACATTTACATTCATTTTATAAAATGTTTTTGTTTGTTTGTGATTTTGTGATTTAGATGTGTGTAAAAAAAAAACATTTGCTGATGTGGATCCGTCTGATCTTTCTTCACGCCTGATGGAAGCGAGGCAGAGGTGCCGTGCAGCTCTTATCATGAGTTTAATCAGTATATCAGTCGTTACATTTATTTTATGGCTGTACGTTTATACATATGGCTTTTATTTTGAAGACACTCTGCTTATCATTTGCATGGAGGAAAAAAAATAACCGTATTCAATGGTAAATACTGTTGCTTTAAATTTCTTACTGCTTGATAAGGGTTAATGGTTTGTAGTACAGGCTTGTTTCTTGCCATTCAGGTGTGTGTATATATATATATATATATATATATATATATATATATATATATATAGGGCAGTATCTGAGCTAAGAGGTATCTTATAAGTCTATACATACTAGCTAGGGATATTTTCAGAGGGTACAGTGAAGTTACTCTGAATTTAATAAAAATAATAATATCACATTTAAAAATATGCTGCACTAAATCCAGTAAAACAGGAGTAATTATTCTCTTTGTAATAAAATATGCAGTTGGTCAGGGTTCTTTAAGCACTGATGATTAAATCCTCGTTACGCTCAGAAAAGTAAATTGTATATCACGGTAACAGAATTTTTCATAATGCGATAAAATATTGTCAAATCGTAAATTATAAAAGTACATATTAAGTAAAAGTTCATATAATACATAAGTTCAGTCCCAGGCTTTACACGTAGGTATTTCATATATGCTGTTATTCACTTACTATATGAATCTTACTTTTTCTAGGAAACTTTCTAGGGATTCACAAATTATATTGCAATCCTATTCATCCAATAACTGCTTTTGAAAAGCATTATCGGTATTGGATAGGGATGGACAATATGGTAAAAATATTAAATCACAATATTTAAAGAATATTTTCACAATCAACAATATTTATTGCAAGTATTACAAAAATACAGTCCCATACAGTATAGGGTTTCAGCGCCGTTATTACAGGACATTCAGTATTGTGTGCTATGTCAAATACATTTTTTTATTTTTATGATATTTTTATCATATTTATTTAGCTGTTTATTGAAAAACATCACAGTATTGTCATTTTCTAAAGGCAATTTTTATCTCCCCGAATTGTTTGTTTACTCCAATCTTGGATACACAGTGCATAATGAATCATCATGTTGGACTTCATCACAATGTTTTTTTCACAGAATTATTTTTTTTTAATATATTTTTTAAATGATTATATATTCTGCCCAGTATTTGATGATGCATTTATGATAATGTATTAATGCAGACTGGTTTCCTGCATTTTATTCATTTGACTGCATTCATAACCCTACAGAAATAGATAGCAGATTTCTTTCTAACGCTAACACTAGATTTAGTCTCTATCTCTGCATCTGTAATCATTTATGTATTTTTGAATATATATTGAAGAAATGTTGACCCACAATTTCCTATATCCCTGCGTTCCTCCTGCCTTCCACTTCCTCCTGTCTATGTCCAAGTAAAAATTCCCAATTACTCAAACCACCGAATTTTAGGCCGGACTCACTCCGTGGTGGGGCTGCCGTTGCGTTCTCCGTGTGTGTGAGAGAGGCTGTGTGTTGTGTGCAGCAGTGCGTTCATAAGCAGAGCGGATTTGACAGTTTCAGGTTATGTGTTCTGTGTTTATGGCTGTGTAGGTCTGATAGGAAATCAATAGCAAGTCTGTCAGGATAATTGGTGTTCAGCTGGCCGCTCCCTCCTTCCTTCTTTCTCTTTGTCATAATCACCCTCTCTGAGAACCACTAGCAGATACCTCAGCTGTGCTTTGATTGGTCTGTTATGACAACCCTTATGGCTTTTTGTCTCCTCTTGCTTCCCCGTCTCTAATCCTCAAACACCTACCCAAATCAGCTCCTCTCCTCCGCTCCCTTCCCCCCGTGAACGTGAACAATTGCTCCGCCAAGAAAGCAGAAAGCCAGAAAGCGGCGAAGGAGAAGGGGACGCTTGGGGTGGGGGGTGGTGAGGTGGGTGGGGGGTGTTGCAGGGAGGCTGGGGGGAGGGCGAGGGGAGGAGGAGTAGGTGGTGTAGTGTGTGTGTGTGTGTGTGTCCTGAGGCACCGTGTCTTGTCCTCCTGCACCCTGGCCAAGGCTTTTAGACACTGAAAAAGAACAACAGGATGAGTATCTCTGCCCTCTTTTGTGAAGGCTTGTTTGGGTCCATGTTCATCTGGCTGCTCTGCGAATGCTCCCTCTTCTGCCTTTCACAATTAATTTATTATTTGCTGGATGTTTATTAATGCTTATGAACGTACTGCACCATAGTATGTTATATTTTCATACTTATAACACATGAATAACATTAAAACAGTGAAAATGGGTAGTAAGTTTGTAAGAAGTCAAAGATTGAAGGTCATATTTAAATATTTATATATTTATGGAGAAAAAATTTATATATATATCATTTTATCAAACGCAGAGAAAATTATGAATTCTTAAGCTGTAATTTTGTATGTTTTTGTAAGTATGTTTTATGTAGATAATGTAGATATAGTGTTTTAATGCCACAAACTATTCTATCATGTTTATTACCCACATTACTTGTTTAAAATTATAATTCCAGGATATGATTTTCTCAGTTTAGTATCTCATATTTAGTATTTATTTTTATTATTTTTGCTATACACATTCTGTATTTTATATCATTTATATCATTTATATCATGTCCATTGACTTTCATTTGAAAAAAATATATATGCATGTATATGTATAGGCACCTAATCCCACCTAATTCTACTGTAGAAGCTCCAGATCTCATCAGAACAGATAAAGCAGCTGAACATAAATCCAGTAAAAAGGAGAAACAAGAGCTTCTCATTCTGAAGAAAGAAAGTAGTGAGATCTTGTCCGTGAGCTAGTCTGAAGAACAGAGCTCGGTTCCTCCAGGTTTCTCCTGGACGCCCCCCAGTCCAGCCAGCACAGCGTGGAGGATGTGTTCAACTCCATCAGCAGCAGCAGCAGCAGCAGCAGCAGCTCACCTGATTTACCATCATTAAGCCCTGATTTACCTCCAAACCAGGTGTTGATCTGAGGAGAACTCTAAATAACACTAGACTCCATGAGGAGAACTTTGGAGATGTTCTAATGATGAACACAGTGATGGAGAACCACCACCACTTTCTGTAGGAGTGTTATTATTAGTGTTTATTGTAATATCAGTGTTTTACTGCTTTTTATTTCTGGATTTACAGTCGTTACAGTAACACGTTTTCATAAATTCCTTATTCTGCGTGAGGAGAATAAATCTGACAATAAAGCGGCTGTGTAAAACGGGCCGGCCCTTTTTAAGATCGTTTTTAAAGGCTGCTAAGCCTGTTATGCCATTTTCAAAGCCTTAACTGTTCCTCCAATTTGTGCAGTGAAATGGACTGAGTGAGTGACCCTCCTGACCTCTGCAGCATTATCTCCCTTCTGTGACTTTCAAACCCCCCGTCGGTCAGATGAAGCACTGCTGACATGACTGAGCTTCAGCTTTTCTTTCGCTCCATCTCTCTCTCCTTCCCCCCCTTGTCTCCCTTTTAGGACGCAGTGAAAAGCAGTAGCTTGTCTATATAATTTGCTGCTGTAGCCTGTGTGCATATGTGTGTGTGTGAAGCCTGTCCCTGATAGCGTAGGGTGACCCCTATAGGTTAGAATGGGATTATACACTCTTTCAGTACGCAAAGACAAAGAGAGTCAGTGATGCTCTTCCTCAAACTGACGTGATGTTCCTCAGATCATTCCTCAAATCCAGAAACACTCGCACAACTACGGGTGGAAATTCAGTGCAAATAAACGCTGTTTACAGGTTACGCTGTTAACCTTCTCTCTTTCTCTACCCCTTTCCTTAGGAGATGTGAATGAGATGGAGTCACCCACTGAGATTACTGCTGACCAGGAGGGGCAGACCAAACAGGCAGACGGAGAGGGGGAGGAAACAGGTCAGAAATATATCTAAGCAGCTTTTCCTACTCATTTATCACAGGCTTGGATCTCTGACAGTACAGAAGCTGTTTGAAATCTGATTATAGGTGGCTTTTAAGTGGAGCAGGAGATGCTCGCCTTCTTCATCTTCTTGAAAATGTGTGTGTTTTTTAGAAACATCCATTCATGGAGAAAGGAGACAGAGTGAGTCCTGTGCCAGTCCCAAACGCCCCCTTTCTGCATCTGGAGAGAGTGATGAGTCTCCACCTACAAAACGACCTCGAGCGCAGGATGATATCTCCTCAGAGCAGGTTAGATCTGAGGCCACTGATCACATACCTGACTACCTACCTACTTACCAAAGGCTTGCATCTGTCTGTCTATCTATTAATATATCTATCCATCTATCTATCTGTCTATATGTCTGTCTGTCTGTCTGTATCTATCTGTCTATCTATCTATCTATCTATCTATCTGTCTGTTTGTCTATCTGTCTATCTATTTAGCAGCATTCTTATCTATCTACCCTCTCACTCCTCCACCTACTTTACCCTCCTACCCACCAACCAGCCCACCTACCTAATCACCCATCCACTCACCCACCTACTGATGGCTGCCCACCGCACTGTCTATCTGTTTACCTACAAAAGACTGTCACAAGTTCAATAAATTGCAGTGAATGTGATAATCTATTCTATGTCATCCAAGCAGTTATTCATGTTTAGTTGTTACAGTACTGTGTCTGATTCCGTACCAAAAGAATAAATCTGAAGATATACCGACTGCATTAAACAGACCAGTCCTTTTACTGAAAATCTGTAATGCTATTACTGTTCCTGCAATTTGTGGAAGGGAGTGACCCTCCTGACCCCTGCAGCATTGTCTCCCTCCTGGATCTTCATTAAAGCTGTGCCAAATCCAGCTCTAACATTTGAGAAGGTAAAAATGTCTTATTTTCATCACGAACTGACCCGCTTCCCTCTCTCTCTCGCTCCTCAGCTGCGGCAGTGCCCGTTCTGTCGATTCTGTCATGCTGATATCACCCGTCTGAGGAGTCATGTAATGATCCAGCATGCTGTGCAGCCCACTCTCCGCTGCCCGCTGTGCCAGGACACCCTGCGCAGCGTTGCTCTGCTGCGCACTCACCTCACACACCTGCACAGCGTCACTGCAGACTGCACACAGAAGCTCATCAACACGGTGAGTGTTGTCAAATCACATCAAACCAACGTTTATTTGTCACATGCGGAGGCATGAGCGGCACAACCAGCAATGAAACGCTAAGAATAATATATATACGTACACCGATCAGCTTTATCAGACTAGCTCACCAACAAGATCTCACTACTTTCTTTCTTCAGAATGAGAAGCTCTTGTTTCTCCTTTTTACTGGATTTATGTTCACCTGCTTTATCTGTTCTGATGAGATCTGGAGCTTCTACTGTAAAACTCTCTCACTGCTGCTGAGAGTAATGGGATTGAGGTGTATCCCAATTATGCTTAAGGAATGAGCCGAAATGCTCCGGGCCCTACAGTGTAATATCACAATACTTTAGCCAGTATGCTGCAGCAGTGTACAGATAGTGCTGGTAGGAGAGCTGTGGCTTAAATGAGCATATAATGGAATGGGTTCAATATCTAAACCATGCAATTAATTAAGTAATCATTCTTATTTATAATGTACGTTTGGCTTAAAACCAGCGCACAGTACACATTTATAATAAACCGCATCTCATCCTGCAGTGGCCGTATTTACTTATTTCCATCTATCTGTGCTAATTCACTTGGCAGATTCCAGTCCACCAGGCTTGTTTTTTAATGTAACAGTCCAACAACTGTTGGTGCGAGTGCTCATTTGTCTTTCATTTGCATGTTTCCTTTTTTCTGCTTCATGTATTCATCTCCCACCCCCCTCCCTCCTCCCGTATCACCCCCCCTTTCCCCTTCCCCTTCCCCTTCACGACGTCACTTTGTCTGAGATAGGGTAATGAAAATAATTGAGCTTCATTAGTCCGGATCTGGTGCTAGGTGGTCTTCGTTATGAACTGTGCTTCCCAATTATGTGGTCTAAATTAAATGTGACCTTGAGAAGGTCTCTGTGCTTGCCTCCTGTCCTCTAATGAAGCACCTTCCTGAAATGGTGTGCTTTGTGATGGAAATGGCAGCCATTTTGTTTTGTTGCGTGCCTCTCTCAGCCGCTCGGCGTCTGAATGCCTTTTCCGCCTCACAGATTGGCTGATTTGCTCATTTTAGAATTGAGAGGATCGAGGAAGAGTGCAGGGAAATAATGTGGCTTTTTGATCCAGGGCTGGCTGAGCACATTGTAAAGGACTTGGGAGGGCTTCCCGTCACTCTTAACCTGTGATCTCTCCTAAATGACTGCAGATACACTCCCGGTCAGACGTTTTAGAGCATCCCGAATTTTTCCACTTTAGATATTATATATTTTTTTACCAGTAAACTGTCAGGGCTTCTGAGGAAAAATGAACTAAACAATAATGTAAACAGTAAAAAGGGCTCATTAGGTAGTAATTGCATGAAAACTTACAGCTGCTCTGTATTAATGGAAGTAAATTAAGCTTTAAAAATTGATGCAACCAAGCCCATTATCTGTATAAAAGCAGTGTTGGGACAGGCTGTGTTACTACACTGTCTACCTCAGTATTTACCAACACTGCACATTCAGGCTCTGAGTTTGGGGAGGACCGTCTCCCACACCATCAGAAGACTCTTGGAAACTGGGGGAAGCTGAAGAGGTCTGGTACAGGAAGAGGTCTAAACCCACAGCAGCATCAGAAGACCAGTTTCTGAGAGTCAGCAGCAGCAGCAGCAGCTTCTTGTGTGATGGACGGCTCGCGTGACCACACCTTGTAGCTCAGCAGCTTAACACTGGAGCAAGTCTCAGCTTCAGCTGTGAGGAGGAGAAGACCTGGAGCTGCAGGGTTGACTGCAGGTGGAGTGGCAGTAAGACAGGCAGTGCTGAGACGGTAGAATAAGAAAAGCAGGCTGGCCCGAGCTGAGCAGCCTTAAAAAACTTTGGGGGTGTTCTCAAACTTTTGACCGGTAGTGCACATTACCCGTCCCTACTCGTCCAGTGTGCTGTGTCTAAAATGTGTGTATATGTGTTGTACCGGGTGATAAATCACAGGTGATTGCAGAGAGATGAGATTTTGGTGTGTAATAAACCTTCCCTTCCTCATAACCAGGTCATTGCCTCAGATGTGCTGCCGGAGAAGATGTTCCTACCAGTGCAAGATTCCAGTACAGAGCAGGTGAAGGCAGATTCCAGCTGCAATGGAACAAAGACACTTGATGGTAAGTAGAACTCCAGCCTGCCCTGATAGCCATCAAGATCAAGGCTAATAATATAAGAAGTCTACACAGCCATAGCTCATCAGAATATTGCACACCTACCTAATGGTGGGAGTAACCACCCTTGCCTTGAGTGACACTAGCAAGACAACATTGCATGGGCTGTATCAGGTGAGGGAAGGTCCATTATAGGGGTCAGCTGCTTCACAGTGGAGCGTTGATTGCTCTGAACCGCTCACCAGAGTCGTCGTTCCTCTCTGGTATCACTGGCCTGTGGGGCACCACTGTTATACCCCTTCACTACGGCGTCTCTAGAACATTCCATGAAGTTATCGAGAGTGTCAGAGCTGCTACCACTCTTCACACACTGTTACAGTCATATCAGAATTAAGGAACGTGATTTGATCGATGTCCAAAAGGGCATGGTAATAAGGTGCCGATGAAGGGTGGTAGCCACTTTTTGGCATGTTCTGGCCTCGCCAAGCCAGGGGTGGTTATTCCAACTATTAGGTAGAAGGTCATATCATAGCCCAGCTTTAATTTAGTGATATTTAATGTCTGTATTGGACAAACTTAGCAGCTACAGGCATTTTTATACAGTTTCTCCATTTGAATGGACCAAACGTAATTGACCTGAAACATGATCTTAAATAAAGGTGTCATGTTTAGTGTTTGGTCAATGACCGCTTGCAATTTATGACCCGTAGACTTGACTAGATGCTGGGTGAAGATCAGTGAAGCATACTGTGCAATCATTTGTAGTCAATTCTTGTTTTGGAGACTAAGTTCAGTGCAGTTCACACTGAAAAATGGGTGTTTTGGAAATGATCTAGTGAAGTCTATATACACTGATCAGCCACAACATTAGCACCATTGACTGGTGAAGTGAAAAACATTGGTGTGTGGTAGCTGGGCAGCTTTAGGACATTTTCCTGATATCCATTTGGCGTTTTTAGTTTTGGCTAATTTAGTTGGATTAAGAATGGTTAATATGCATTGATACACTAATACACTGCATAATACATCCTAAACAATCCACCTAAAGAGTAATAGGCTACTGTACCAATGTCATCAGTTCTGTCAGTCTAATTTCCCTACTATCATTAGTAGAAAATCTTTAAAAGTTAAAAGTGGTAGTTGCTATAAGCACACTTTATATTTATGCTTGTTTGTTTGTGAAGGTGAAGGTGAAGGTGACCTGGATAGAATGGCTGTGTGTCAACCAGAGGTATCCAAAAGTGAAAAGCAGCCATTGGAAGATGCAGAATCCACCAAGGAAAACACTGCTGCCTTCCCTTGCTGGCAGAAAGGCTGTAACAAAGTGCTTACGTCATCCAGTGCTCTCCAGACGCACTTTAACAATTTCCACAGCCAGAAGCCTCAAAATCCGATTTCTGATCGCCACGTCTACAAGTACCGTTGCAGTCAGTGCAGCCTTGCCTTTAAAACTGCAGAAAAACTGCAGCTGCATTCGCAATACCATGCCATCAGGGCCGCCACCATGTGCTGCCTCTGCCATCGCAACTTCCGCACCCTGCAGGCCCTGCAGAAGCACTTGGAGACCAGTCACCTGGAGCTCAGTGAGGCCCAACTGCAGCAACTCTGTGGCAGCCTGCTAATGACTGCAGACCTCCTAGGCACTGAAGGTCAAGGGATTGGTGAAGAGCAGGGAACACTCGAAGAGGAGAGAGCGAAGGACGATGAGGAAAGCGACACCGAGGAGAAAGTAAGCTGCCCTGCCGACGGTGACGTGGGTTTAGGTCGAGAAGAGGTTGAACCCAATTCGAAACCTTCTGTAGTTCCTCTCAGAAAAGGCCCAAACCTTTCAACAGAGAAGTTCCTGGATCCATCGAGACCTTTCAAATGCACGGTCTGCAAGGAATCCTTCACACAGAAGAACATCCTCTTGGTACACTACAACTCAGTCTCACACTTGCACAAGGTCAAGCGTTCTGTGCAGGATTCTTCTACTGGCTTGCCAGAGACCGTCAGCAGCAACACCACCACCACCACCACTGACCACAAACCCTTTAAGTGTAGCATTTGCAATGTAGCCTACAGTCAGAGCTCCACCTTAGAGATCCACATGCGATCCGTCCTGCATCAAACCAAAGCTCGCGCGGCCAAACTTGACTCCTCAGGAGCGAACCCAGCTTCTGTTAACTCTATGCTTGGTAAGGCAGTTCCCCTATCTGGCAGTGCAACAGCCAGCTCCCCCACAGCCTCGAAAGCCTCCTTGAGCGCTATGACCAATGCAGGTGTCACTTCCTCAGCTCTCAGCCAGCCGCATTTGAACCACCAACAAGTCCCCGAACACGGCGTGTCATCGAGCCAAAATGCCTGCCATTCCTCAACAAGTGAAGAGAGTAAGAATAAACACTTAGTAGATATGATGGCTTCAACGACAAAGCAGCAGCAGAAGCTACTGCAACAGCAGCAACAGCAGTTAGTGCAGGCCCAAGCTCAGATCCAACAGGAGCTCCAAAAGAAGGCAGCCCTCCTTCAGTCACATTTGTTCAATCCAGCACTTCTTCACCACTTCCCCATCACAGCTGACGCTCTCCTTCCACTGCAGCAGCAACAGCAGCTGCTTCTTCCTTTTCTCATCCCAGGAGGGGAATTCCAGATGAATCCTGAGCTAAACCTAAAAGGCTCAGGGATAAACATTAGCACAGCAAAAGCTTTAACATCAGAAGATTGCTCTGAGTCAGCCCAACAGGCTAGCCTTTCATCTTCCTCTAAACAGACACTAAATGGAGATGTATCTCATACTCCTCACCAGTCACTCTCTGTGGCTCCTGAGAAGAAACTTCCTGTTCCTCAGCAAGCTAATGCACAGATATTGTCCCTTGATCCCGAGAGTAACAAAGGCATGGATGCACAAAGCAATAACAAAGCAACAAGTGAGGTGCGTGATTCGAGCTCTCATGGTAATACCAATCTTTTTAAAGCACAAGAAGACCTTGACGATGAGGTTTCCAGCAGCGGAGATGTTTTCACAGAGCTGATTCCACCACGGGTAGCTCATGATGCTCCTGGAAATGTCTCAAAAGCTTTGCTGGAGAACATAGGGTTTGAGTTAGTCATGCAGTTCAATGAAAACAAGCAGCAGGGTCAGAAACATGAGCCTGAGGTCCTACCAAATGAAGAGACGATGTCCAACGCCAAAGAGGTGCACGATTCAGAGGTCTTGGGGAAGCTAGGATGCAAATCCTGCGGGAAGCTTTTTTCAAACGCATTGATTTTGAAGAGCCACAAAGAGCACATTCATCAGTCCATCTTTCCAATACAGTCATTAGAGAAATTTGCCAAAGACTACAGAGAAAAATACGACAGACTGTTTCCTTGTAAGCCTCCAACTCCCGAGGCTTCTCCCGCTCTACCCTCCCCTGCTTCACCTCCACCTCGTCCCCCTTCAACAGAAACATCTCATCAGAAACCGGTGTCGTCCATTTCCGTTTCAACAACGCCCACTGTTACTCCTCCTGCTGTCTCCACTCCCCAAGTTCCATTAGCTCCAATTCCCCTACCCATCGACTTGTCACTCTTCCCCCAACTCATGATGCATCCCATGCCTCTGCAGGCTCTGCCCCCTCAACTGCCTGTACATCTGCCTTCTGTTGAGACTGGCCTCACTCCTGACCTAACTCAGCTCTATCAGCATCAGTTAACTCCTGCCATGATGCAGCAGCAGGGTAAAAGACCTCGAACTAGGATCACCGATGACCAGCTAAGAATTCTGCGTCAGTATTTCGACATCAATAACTCCCCGAATGAAGACCAAATCCACGAGATGGCCAACAAGTCAGGCCTTCCGCATAAAGTTATAAAGCACTGGTTTAGAAATACACTCTTCAAGGAACGCCAGCGCAACAAGGACTCTCCATACAATTTCAGCAACCCACCCATCACAACACTGGAGGATGTCAAGGTGGACTCCAGGCCGTCCTCTCCGGAGCCTCTACGGCATGAGTATTCTGGGGGAAGGAGGTCTTCAAGAACCAGGTTTACTGACTACCAGCTGAGGGTTCTACAAGATTTCTTTGATGCAAATGCCTACCCTAAAGATGATGAATTTGAGCAACTCTCAGACCTCTTAAATCTTCCCACTCGAGTCATTGTCGTGTGGTTTCAGAATGCCCGGCAGAAAGCTAGGAAGAACTATGAGAACCAGGGAGATGGCGCGAAAGAGAGCGAACAGTTTTCCAACGATCGCTATGTTCGCACCTCGAACAACAACTACGAGTGTAAGAAATGCAGTGTGGTCTTTCCACGCATTTTTGATCTCATCAATCATCAGAAGAAAGTCTGCTATAAAGATGACGATGAGGACGTACTGGGTGACCAAAATGATCTTGTAATAGATCCCAAACCTCCCAGTCCATCAGAATCCACTCCAGCACCCTCCAGCCTTTCAAATTCTACCGAGCCCAACATGGAAGTAAAGTCTGTGGATAAACCGCAGGTAGTCCCTGAGCAGTTGCACAATGATGCCGTCTCTGATTCCCTTGCTGAGGATAACAAACGAGAAGAATCTTGTGACCCTGGTCAATGTGCTGGTAGCTCAAAGCTTGAGGATTCGAATCAAGCCTCAAAGCCTTCTAAGGAGGAGATGCAACAGACTGCAAGTGCTACAGGAACTTGTTCCTCGTCTCCTGTTCAACAAAGCAAGAAATCGAACCCATCAGTCGTCCAGGTAAGTCCCGCGCCGTCCCAGAGCTCTCAAAAGAGTTTCAGCTCTTTGGCGAGTCCTTCTCCTCAGCAACACCTAAAGCCATCACAGCCGGTGACTCCTTACCATTGCATTCAGTGCAAGTTGAGCTTCCCCTCTTTTGAGCATTGGCAGGAGCATCAGCAGATGCACTTCCTTGTTGCTCAGAACCATTTTGTTGCCCCACAGTTCTTAGATCGCCCCATGGACATCCCTCTTATGCTTTTTGATCCGGCGAATCCACTGCTGGCCAGGCAGGTACTTTCTGGAGCTTTTCCACAGATCTCAGCCACTTCACCTTCAGTGGCAGCCATTCCTGACTCCACCATAAACTCATTAAAGAGGAAACTCGAGCAGAAATCAGGAAACGGTCCAGTGGAAAATGACTGGGAGAACAATGGGGACGATCCCCAGCGAGACAAGCGCATGAGGACCACCATCACGCCAGAACAGCTGGAGGTATTATACCAGAAATATCTCCTAGATTCCAATCCAACACGCCAAATGCTTGACCACATTTCTCAGGAGGTGGGCCTCAAAAAACGGGTGGTGCAAGTCTGGTTCCAGAATACTCGAGCCCGTGAAAGAAAAGGCCAGTTTCGTGCTTTAGGCCCAGTACAAGCCCACCGACGTTGTCCGTTCTGCCGAGCACTCTTTAAGGCACAAACTGCCCTCGATGCTCACATACGCTCGCGGCACTGGCATGAAGCAAGGAGTGCAGGATACAGTATGGCGATGTCCGGTGTGACTCCAGATCAGGAAGGCTTGCATTTCAAAATGGATCCTTTTCACCTTTCAAACTGCTCGCAGATGCCAAACCCAGGTGATGCTTCAAGTTGCCCAGAGTCCCCAACAAGTAAAAGCTTAGATCTGTCCTCACATCAGCAGCGTCTGAGTCCAAAGCCACTGAAGGGTGGGGGATTGAATGACTTCGAAGGATCTGTACTTTCGGCCCAAGAGACTTTTGAACGGGGCAAGGTGGATAACTACGAAGTGGCGTCTATGAACGCAGTGCAGAATGGGACCGCAGCTCATGAGGAAAATGACTCTGTTGAGGGAAAACCCAACAGCATCGATCAGTTGTCTTGTAGTTCAGAGAGAGAGGCCTCAGAAAATGAAGACAAGATGTCTTCAGGGCTGGTTAGCCCTGCAATGAGTTTCAGCGCTAAGGATTTTGAAAACGATTTGGTCTTGGATTACAGCGAGAATTCGAGCTTAGCGGACCCTGCCTCTCCCTGTCCTGGAGGATCTCACGGTCAAAGCATCGAAATCGACAAGCATGGCCAAAAGCGCTACCGCACCCAGCTGAGCAATCTGCAAGTGAAAGTGCTCAAAGCCTGCTTCAGCGACTACAAAACCCCCACCATGCTGGAGTGCGAAGCCTTAGGAAATGACATCGGACTGGCCAAGAGAGTGGTACAGGTGTGGTTTCAGAATGCCCGTGCCAAGGAGAAGAAGGCGAAGCTCAGCCTTGCAAAGCAGTTTGGCACCGAGAGCACGTGTACTGAGAGACCCAAGACAGAATGCACTCTGTGCTCGTTGAAGTACAGTGGCTGTCTGTCCGTGCGGGACCATGTGTTCTCCTCACAGCATCTTGCGAAAGTAAAAGAGGCTCTAGGAGGACTAATGGACAGAGAAAGGGAATATGTGGACCCTGCAAGTGTTTGCCAGCCGATGACTCCTCAAGGGATGGAGCGACTAAAGAAGGCAAGTGAGGTCCTGTCGGGCGTTCAGATGCAGTCTGCAGAGACTACAGGGGGTTTTGCTCACAGTGCCCCTCAGTATTTAAACTCGCCCACTGCTACTGTGCCTGGGCTCGGCTTCTCTTCCACAAAATCAGGTATTGTGTGCGAACTGTAGTCTCTAGAATTTATATATAGAACTTATATAGAACTTAATTGTGTTCGAAATATGGATGATTCACGATGCTCTTTTTTTTTTTAGATCCCAGCGACGCTCCCGCAAATGGACTGATCAGCAAGCATGTCCCATCCTCTGTGTTAGCTTCCATCGATAAAGACCAAGTCAGCACAACCAACTCTGTCTTAACCCCAAAGACTTCAGAGCTGGCCACACAACTCCAGTTTTCCAAAGAGACTAACTCTGAGAACGACGCCAGTCCCACCGCAAAGCTTGAGAGGGCTCCTGTTGCCAGTGCTACTCATTCCAAGGCTTCCACCGACAAAGAGTCTTTCACACCAGCGACTCCCGCACCGAAACCCGACAAGGAGTATACCAGTGAACCAGCTCAGCTTCAAGCTCCGCAAGCAGCAGGGACCACAGATCAGACTGCCTTGCTCTCAAATCCCCTCCTTCCCTGTCTTATTCCAGGGTTCCCCCCACTCTTCCCTCCTCAGATCCCCACAGCTCTTACTGGAAGCTTTCTGCAGCCCATGTTTGGAATGGAAGGCATGTTTCCATATAGCCCAGTCTTGCCACAGGCTCTAATGGGCCTGTCCCCAGGTTCCATTCTCCAACAGTATCAGCACAATTTGCAGGGCGCTCTGATGCATCACCGGCTGCAGCTCCAACAAAGCAAGCTGCTGCAGCCACCACAGAAAGTGAAAGCTAGCCAAATCTCTGCTCCGGCTTCTTCTCAGGACCTTGCTTATAACAAAGAGCCTGTCGTCCTGGACGCATCCAAACCGGAAGAGAACCAAGGCACTTCATATGGAGGAGGCTCCCCTCCCTTCTCGTCTGGCAGCACCAAGCGGCCGGATGACGGCCTCTTGATCAGCCGGTGTATCGTCTCCAAAGGAACATGCAGGGAGAGAGGTAAGGATGTTGGTCTGTACGACTGCCTCGCCTGTAAGATCTCTCTCCGTGGCAATGAAGAGCTTATCCAGCACCTGGAGGACCCTCAGCACAGACAGAGAGCAGCGGAGCAACCGAATGCCAAAGAGCACGCCTCTCGTCTATTACCTCACGTCAGCCCCTCATCTACCTCGCAGCCAAACCCGCCCAGCGACCAGATATCCCCTCCAGCGTCCCAGCCCGAGCAGTCAGCTCCGGAGAGTTCTTCTGCCAGCTCTTGCACCCGTAGCACTTCAGCGAGTCAGTGTTCCCAAACTCCATCGACCTCTACAGCTTTATCTGGGGCCGCACAACCCTCCCGTACTCCAGCTCCTCCCTCAACTGTTACCTCAAGCCTAAGTGGTCGTCATTCAGAACCAACAGACTCTTCGAACGGGCGTGGTGACGGAGCAGTGGCAGAAGAACAAGAGCAAGAGTCCACGTAGTGTACTGGAGCTTGAAGGCTGAACGCTGACTGTTGGTTGCATCCGTAGCTCTACTTTCGCCTGCCTTGGAACAGACTCCATCGTATTGTAAACAAAGGAAAGTAAAAAAAAAGATAGAAGCAAAAGTAGGAGGACTGGGAGAGAAAGAGCTAAGACGTTAGGTGGAATAAAGGAGGAGAACACCTGAGAGGATAGAAATCCCAGCGCTAATTTGACTGAAAGACTTTTTAAGCGAACTGAATCCTGTGGGATAAAACTTGCATTTCAAATGCTTGTAACCAAAAAAAAGAGAAAAGTGTCAGTAGAATGTTTTCCCATGTCAATATGCTGGTCGACTAAAACTTGAGAATAGGTAAACACTGTTTGGAGACTGAAGAGTGCACAGCTAAAGACTGGAGTAGAACCTAAGATGGTTTTCTGATTACCTAATAACGAACTAACCAAAAGTCTGTTTATTCTTTATTCTATGTTTTAAACACACACACTCTCTCTCTTACACACAAACACACACACACACACACTTACGGAATAATAGAAACTATTGGCTTGCTGAACTAATGTAATGTATTTTAATGTTGTCTACTCTCAGGTCAACATGTATTCCTTTCGTTCCGCTACTGAACACTGGTGTTAAAAACAGAGTAGTTCTGAGTACCAAGAGAAACGAAAAAATCCAAAAGTTAAAGTGTTAGGATTGGAAACTGGGGTTGCTTTTCCTTTATCCTTTTTTATATGGGACACAAAGAGAAATGCAGACTTTAATTGTGAGGAAAAATAATAGTTTTTTTGGGTTTGTTTATTTTTGGGATTGAGTAAAAAAAAAAAAAAAACGAGTGTTAATGATAGATACATGTATTGACATTTTGGTGTTGGTTGAGTAGATTGTTGAATTCAAATGACTTAATTGTATGGTAGATTTAAAAAGAAATGACTTGTATATTTAATTTTTGTACCATCCCAGGCAAAGACACTTGAGGTTGTTTTCAGCCATACCAATGTTGTTAAC
Source organism: Salminus brasiliensis (assembly GCF_030463535.1). NCBI lineage: Eukaryota > Metazoa > Chordata > Actinopteri > Characiformes > Bryconidae > Salminus > Salminus brasiliensis. The sequence continues at coordinate 2,575,201 of NC_132890.1, forward strand.
TTTACAACTTTACCCCCAAATCCTTCCCAACCCACCCTAGCTGAACGTTATTACTGTACGACCTCCTCCCCTCCTGTGCTGAGCCAAGTTAAAGGACCATATCTGTAAACTAGCGCAGATTTAAGTTGTTAGGTTTTTGATTTGTGCACTTAATTCCGACTTTTTTACCCTCTGTACTGGAACTCCTGCTTTTTTACTTTGTCAAAAGTAGTTTCTTATTCTCCTCTTCAACAGAAGTATCTTTTTCCTGAATGTTTCTGCACTTGCCATATGTGGTGACAACAACAATAATGTTACTGATGAAAACAATAATTCCTCACAGTATTGCTTTAAAGGAAAATCCAAAGATAAAGTACCATTGGTGCATACAAAGGATGGGAGTTAAAAAAAAGAAAAAAAAGAAAAAAAAAAGAAAAAAAATACTCTTTATATTTGAGAATAATGTTACTGTTTTTAAGGAATGGGAACCTTTTTAGATGATGGAGCCAGCTATGAGAATACTGTTTAAGAACATTCGTGACCTCATATATAAAACAAACAGAAAACCAAAAACCGCCACGCCTCTCCGCCGAGGGTATGGGACAGCACCGTAGTTCAGCCATTGCAGTTTGTAATATAGATGGAGATTCGTTTGACCTTCTCTGTGACCGGCCTCTCTCTTGACCTTTCTGTCCGTTGGTTTCTCTCCGTGGTTCTTTCTTTATTTTCTCTGGTTTCTGTTCGAAGTGTCCCGGGCTTTTGATTTCTAAGGAAAGACAGTGTGCTGCTAATGTAGTTTTGTATTGATACTAAGATGCATGCTTGATTTTGCTTTCTCGCCGAAGCTTTAACGGCTACACACAGTAGCCCCAAGCCCCGCCTCCACTTCGCTGCAGCTCCGCCCACACTCCAAGACTACTGTGAAGACTGTGAATGAATATCCATTAACCGTGCTCTTCTTCTCTCCTCTTTAAACAACCAATGTTAAAACTGAACCAACTAATGTTGAAAACCAATGATGATGTTATATTTATACAAAGTTTGCATTCCAAATATCACATTTGTTGTTTCAGTGGATTGTTTGTTTGTTATTTTCTTTGTTTGTTTGTTTGTTTGTTTGTTAGTTCATTTGCTTTCTCGCGTTCTCCCGGTTAGGGGAACCGCACTGTGTACGCTCACGCTCATCTCGAGTCTGGACTTGCCGTGAAGGACTCTGTTTACTGTATGTGCTCCTGGAAATGTTGTTACTGTTGCGATCGCCAAATAATGTACATGTTCATTATGCACTTGTGTTGATCACGTGAGTCATTGGGCTAGTGTCTCTCCCGTCCTCTCTTATACAAGCATTCAAATTCAATAAAGTCTGTTTCCTTTTACTACACCATCATTCAGCTCTGGCCCGCAATGCTGTCCTTGGTCCAGCGCCGGTGTGGCAGTCCTGAGAGGGCTTTTTAATATCGTCACTGTCGCGCAAAATAACTACAGTCATTTTTGTTGATATAATGAAAATTTCCTGATGAACCGACCAATAGAAATGCTCAAGATTCTTTTTATATTGACTTCCATTGATCGTTACGAGGTTTTTTTTTCTTCAAGGTCGTGACAGTGACGGTGTTTTACTGCATGTCGTCCTGTATCTCCATGTTTTCCACTTTTGGACATATTGTAAATCTGGCTGTTGTTCTTTGCATTGTGCTTAAAATTTTTATGATGAATCGACCAATAGAAATGCTCCAGAAAGACCTGGATAAAATCTTTTTACACTGACGTCCATTGAAAGTTTTTAAAATTTTTTTACTGCATATTGTCACAGTCATGGAAAAGCCTCGTATCTCCATTTTTGTCGTTTTCCACTTTTTTTTTTAACATAATGTGAATCCGGCTGTTGGTCTTTGCATTGTGCTGAACATTTTCTGATGAATGGACCAATAGAAACGCTCCAGATTTTTTTATATTGACTTCCATTGAAAGTTAAGAGTTTTTTTTCTCAAGGTCGTGATGTTTTACTGCACGTCGTTCTGTATCTCCATGTTTTCCACTTTTTGTCATATTGTGAATCTGGCTGTTGTTCTTTGCATCAGTGTTGTAGGACTGGACCAATAGAAATGCTCTAAAACGTCCGGGATAAAAACATTTTTACAGTCACTTCCGTTGAAAGTAAAAAAAACAACAAAAAAAAACCCTGCATATCGTCATTGTCATGGAAAAGCCTTGTATCTCCATTTTGGACGTTTTCTGCTGTTTACAAGATTGTGAGTCTGGGCGTTGTGATGAAAATGTTGTGATGAATGGACCAATAGAAAAGGCCTGTAGCTGTCATACAAAAACCTTGTATCTCTTTAGAAGAAACTTCACAGACGTTCTTAACGTTTCTATTGGTCCATTCATCACAACATTTTCAGCACAATACAAAGAACAACGTCCAGACTCACATTCTGTTAAAAAGTGGAAAACCACAAAGATGGAGATACAAGGCTTTTCCATGACAGTGACGATATGCAGTAAAAAAAAAATTAAACCTCAACTTAAGTGGAAGTCACTGTAAAAAGATTTTATCCAGGTCATTTTGGAGCATTTCTATTGGTCCATTCGTCATGAAATGACCTGTATATACAATGTAAACAACGGCCAGACTCACCTTTATGGAGTGGAAAATGACAAAAATGGAGATACAGGGTTTTTCCATGACAGTGATGATATGCTGTAAGATATTAAATAGTGAATTTCTGAGTAACATATTTAAGCAGATTTAAAAAAATAAATAAATACATCAAAATATTGTCAGTGTAGGAAGATTTTATCCAGGTCATTTTGGAGCATTTCTATTGGTCCATTCATCACAACCTTCTAAAACAGTGTAAAGAACAACGTCCAGATTCACATTATCACACAAACCTCAAACAGGGAGATACAAAAATGGAGATGCAAGGTTTTTTTGTGACCGTGACGATATCCAGTACCTGCTTAAGACACCCTGCCACCCCGGTCCCATGATCATGAAACTGACATGTATTAAATATACGTGCTATAACTGATATTTACCTCCCTGTGTGATTAGAGGTCAGTGAAGTGGAGGATTTTCCCTTTTCCTATAAAGCTGTCATTTTGGAGATACAAGGTTTTTGTGTCAGTGACAATATGCAGTACAATGTGTGTATTAAGCTGTAATTATTTAAGTAAATAATTATTATTTATTTAAAAGTAAAGAGAAAGTAAAGTCATTGTCACACAAAAACCTTGTATCTCCAAAACAGTTTCTATTGGTCCGTTCACCATCAAATTCAATATACAAGATTCGCAACTGTTTATAAAAAAGATCAACTGTCAGATTCACATTATGGAGAAAAATGAAAATCAGTGAGAAAACCATTACAAGGGTTTCGTGTGACAGTGACATACACACACACACACACACACACACACACACACACACTCCTATATACAGTATATGTGAGATGTGATCCTCTGGTGAGTGTTAGCACTGCTGGAGTATCTGCCCTGTCACTAACCAGATTAAGTGTACACTGAACTCTTCTCTGATGGTCTGTAGGAGGCAAGCAATCGACAGGAGAATTGCAAATCAATGGAGGTTAAATGAGGCGCAATCAATGGAGCTAAAGGTTCAAACTGAAATTCAAGTTCACGTCTGTGTGAGTGTGTGTGTGTGTGTGTGTGTGTGTGAGAGAGAGAGAGAACGAGAGAGGTAGAGCCGACCTCACAGCTGGGTTTGCATGTGGCCTGTGTATAAAACTGGCCAGCTACTGTTAGCCAAAGAGAGCATACATCCTTAACACTCGTGTGTGTGTGTGTGTGTGGGTGCGCACTTGCATGTGTGATTGCATGTCGGGGGTGTATTGTGCTGGGAGATGAGGTCTAAATTACATCTCACCTCAGAATGATTTCTGCGCATCTCATTAAGGCAGAGGGAGGGTGGGGGTGTAGGGAGGGGGATGGGGTGCAGTAGGGGAAGAGAGGGGGAGCTTGAAAGGGAACTGGAGAGCCTGATTGTGTTCATAAGAGAGCAGACAGTCACAGGCACTTTGTTTCAGCATCACTGCCTTCAAACAGGCTTTGAAATCAAATACCTTTCTGATGTGATCTCAGGCTCCCCCACCTGCGAACCGAGCGGGCGAGAGAGAGAGAGAGGGAGAGAGACTGCGAGATGAGAGCCAGACAGACGGTAATGAGAAAGGAAAACAACGCAGAGTGTTGAGCATTTTAAAAATGCATTAAGACGCCTCTTATAAATGCATTAACACCCGTCCACCACCTACACCAACATCCTCATACCTGCACTCACGGCCTCCGCAGCCTAGACGGCGTCGGTGGGCCGCAGAACACAGCCCATTTAAAATGCCCAAGTGTTTGTGGACACCCCTTCTAGCTAATTTAGGTTGCATCCACTGACACAGATGTGCAAATGCACACACACACCTGGAGCAGATGAGCATGAGCCTATTGGCACCATGCCGCCCAGTGCCAGGTGTGGCCTAGAGGGCGCTGAGGCATTGAGCTGTGGAGCAGTGGAGGGACTGTGTTCTCTGGAATGATGGAGAAGTTGGGGATGATGAGGTGGGGGTGGTGATCATCCTACCAACATCCTGACCTTCCTAACACTCTTGTTTTTGCTGAATGCCATCAAATCCTCACAGCAATGCTGCTCCTAAATCCAGTAGAAAGAAGCCTACTTCTCTGGACAGTAGAGCTTACAGTTACTCCACTGGACAGTTACTAGATTAACCCTTTTTTTAATAGCCTTGATTTCAGAAGAAACGGTTGAGCAGGTGTCCCAATACTTTTGTCAATGCAGTGGGGGATCTTATTGGTTATTGGCTTTCGGAAATAAAAATAAATAAATAAATAAATAAACAAACATCATCCTAATGAGTCAATCAACTGTTTATCCCCTCATCAGCCTCGTTAGATGATGATGATTCTCTATAAGAAGGGGTGGAAAATGGGGGGGGGGGGGTGCAGTAGGGAGAGTGTCATTGGCTACTACAGAAGGTTAATTGACTTTGCGTTTAACATGCTAAATTATTCCAGTTTGCCTGCCTGGCATTAGTGTTAGCGAGCCTCTCCCTGCCGAGGTCAGCCAAGACCAGTCATTAATTAAACTTGTGACATTTAACCAGATGAGTTTCCTTTGAGTGAAGATGATATTATTAATATTAACGGCCTCGTGTGAATAGGAGCTGTAACTGACCATGTTTTAATAGCAGCGAGGAGATTGGATCTTCTTTATGCAGCTGTTTTTTTTTCTCTCACCCTGAAGCAGAGATAAAGAGTTAAAGCTGGTGTGTGTGTGTGTGTGTGTGTGTGTGTGTGTGTGTGTGTGTGAGAACTTGTTCAGCATTAAGAGATTTGCCCTACAACTAAGCAGTTGGCCGACACTAAAGGGTTCCCTAAGCGATGGTCCTGAAGAACCACTTTTGCTTCCGTAAAGAAGAACCTGAAGAACCTTCACACTGATGTTGCATATGCAATATAGGGACAAAAGTATTGGGACACCCCTTATTCACAGTTTCTTCTGAAATCAAGGGTATTAAAAAGAGTTGCATAAACTCTACTGTCCAGTGCAGAAGACTTTCTACTAGATTTTGGAGGAGGAGCATTGCTTTGAGGATTTGATGGCATTCAGTAGCAAGAGCGTTATTAAGGTCAGGATGTTGGATGGGGGATCACCAACCCATCCGTTCATCCCCAACTCATCCAAAAAGTACTGGAGGGAGCCCCACCATCCATCCATCATTCCAGAGAACACAGTTCTTCCACACCTCTCCTCACCTCGGTGCCCTCTAGCTTCCAATAGGTGCCAATAGCTTCATGTTCAAATAATAGAGAGTCCTATTCTATTGGCAGTACCTCTCTACAGGGACTAGACAAGCTGCGTGTGTATGTGTTCGTGCATTTGCACATCTCTGTTAAGAGCAATGAGTGCAACTTAAAAGGGTGTCCGCAAACATTTGGACATGTAGTGCATTACAAAAGCGCCTCCTCTAGAGCATCCCGCAGGGAGGCATTTGTGGCACCTCTGTTTTTAGACCACAGCTGTGAAACGTGTGAACGTGAAGGTAGCTGGTGTTCGTAGGACGTTTGGAGGTGCAGGGGCCTTCGTGAGGAGGAGCTGATTCTCTCCCCGGCTTAATTGCATTCTCCCTCTACCGTCAGGCCATAAAATTATGATTGATGGAATTTAATTTCACGACTGCGCCAACGCGCATGCTGATCAGCCAGTGAGAGAAATGGTGTGATGGGTGATTAGTGATTGCAGGTAGAGTGTAAGTGCTTGTTGTTCTTAAGGACAGCATTGAGGAGAAGCTGTGAGAGGAGGGTGTCTGCTGCTGCTGTTGCTGCTGCTGTGGCTGCTGAAGCTGCTGCATGACTGTAACCCTCCCCCCATCTCCCCAGCATTAATATCGGGCAGCGCAGGGCCGTGCTGGAGATTTCAGCTCCTCTCTCACTCTGATAGATGGGTCTTGCTGATATATGATCTATGATGCATGCGCAGAAAGGCCAGCTCATCTTTATTCATGAGCCTTGTAATGTCATTTCCTTTTAAAGTGGTAGGGCCCACAATCTCAGCTGTAGCCAGGGCCACCCCCCCTCACCCCAACACCCTCCACACACGCATCCACTCAGCCCGTATTTAAATACTAACGCCGCCGCCTGTGTTTGGGAGATTTTAGAGCCTCCTCAATGGTCCTTAAGGATGGAAGATTGGCTGGATTAATGAACGCTCCTCTGAATTAGACTTGTTTAATGGATATTGTTTGCTTCAGATCTCATGAATGTTTTTCACAGAAGATTAGCTTTTAGTGGCATTGCCATTATTTTTCAGTTGAGCCATTAATAGACTGGCCAAGTGTGTACCAAGTTGTCTCTCTCCACTGAAGCAGTTTTAGGTTATTATAATGATCTTCTCAGAGCTCAGATAGTACCCCAGGACCTGCTCATTAAACCTCAGCAAAACAATCCCAGCTCAGGGGTTGGGAGGAATCGCTCGCTAGTGACTGAACTGCGCACAAACACAATATCCGAATGCAAAATAACACGTATACGTTTATTTCGGGATATTTCTGAGCTGCTTTCTTAACCCCTCTCTCTCTCGTGTGCTCTCTTTTTCCCTCCGAGAGAGTTTCCTGCAGTAGATGTAGGAAGAACCTGCCGCCTATCTGTCTCTGAAATGACTTTTTAATGGCCTACTGGATTTGCTCATCTATCACAGGCCTGCTCCTTTCCTGATTCTCAGATAAACTCTAATGGATTCTGTCCCTAATGTTCACACACTCACCAGCTCGCAGCTCACTGTTTCGCATGCAGAGAACCTGCCCGCAAAATGAATGCGTCTGTGTGGCTTTTCCACGGGCAGGATCGGCCTCCGGCTGGAGAAATACAACAAGAAATATTCAGTCAATCAATCAGCCTTGCTTTAAACCTTGGAGTGCACTGAGGGTGACCCTCGTTTGTGATATAGCCGAGCAGGGATTGAGAACAGAAGTAATAATTGTAAGAATGTATCAAATCAATATTGATGATAATATCATAATTAATCAGATAAAATAATAAAAGAATAAAAAACATATATATGTATGTATATATAACTGCAACTAACACATACCAGAGACAAGCTAAGATATTATATATATATATATATATATAGTACTAAAACTAAAAGGAGTTCAATAAAAGCTATATAAGATGAAAACATAAAATAATATTGGATTTTGGCTGAAGGTGACCCTCATTTATGATGATAATAACATAAATACATATACAATATAATATGTATACATAATAATTAAAACACATCAGTCAAATTGAACCTAAAGCTAACAAAAAAACAACACAATAAGAATCTGTCTGAAGATAACCCATATTTATGACAATAATAATAATAACACACTAAAACATACCACAGTCAAATAGTAACTAACTAACTATAAAGAATAATAAATAAAAAAAAACAACTACAACCTGAATCTGACTGAAGGTGACCCTCTTCGACGTAGCTAAGTGAAAACAGAAAGCAGGACGTGAAAACAGATACAATAATTATAATAACATATCAAATTAATATTGATATCATAACTAAAACTGAAATTACAATAATCTAAATGGATAACAGTAAGTAAAACAAATGAAAGATTTATAAAAACAAACAAACAAGCAAACAATCGGAATTTGGCGGAAGGTGCCCTAATTTCCACCAATAATAAACAATAAATAAATATAACATATAATATAAACATAATACAGTCACTAAAACATAAAAAACAGTCAAGTAGAAACTAATTAGGATGAAAAATTTGAATAAAATAAAAACTATTATAATCTGGCTAAAGGTGACAATAATATACATACATAATATATAATATAAACGTAATAACAGTAACTAAAAGGTTTAATAAAAGGTTAAATAAAATCTAAAATAAAGAAATAAATAGCTGAACGTGATTCTCATTTTTGATGTAGTCAAATGAAAACAAAGCAGGAATTGAACATTGAAATAATAAGAAGATCAATAGGATCAATAAAAACATTTAAAACTTGTTATTATAAAATGAATAAATAAATACAAAACAAATAATGTCAATTCTAACAAAAATAAATAAAAAAGAAAATATAATATAAAAGTAACTAAAATACATTTGAGTTAAATAAAAGCTAAGATAGAAATACAGCAGGTGTGATCTGGCTGGAGGTGGTTATAGAGTGAAGGATGGTGGAGTGACAGCAGTAAGCTGAGCTTTAGAGATTACTGTGCTAAAGTCCAGCTAAAAGCAGATTCTCCCAGTTTATTAGGAACGCTCAGAGAGACCCAATCACTGTAAGCTGATGATAATTTGCGTTGTGATGTGTGATGGTTTATATGACCAGTGAATACTTCATAGTGTGCTTCTTGACGTACAGCCTGAGATGACCAGCAAACCCCCACAGACAGTAAACAGTGATGAGTAATGATACAGTAAGGAGTCTTACAGCAGAGTGGTTTATAGAATATAAAGATTTGAGAGCAGTAGCAGATGCACATCTATATATCACATGCCCAACATCCAGACAGACAGTAGGGTTGCTTTAGAGTCGCCTTTCAATACAAGAACCGAGCTTTTGCCTCAGTTTACCTTTACATTCAGTGTAAAAGGGCTTTTATCCTCTGGCCACATGCAAGTTAATTCATATTCAGTGAGTCTTTCAGTGTTTGATCGCTTCAGGGTTCAATGATGGAGGCTCTGGAAAACAGAATGTGTCTTCATGGTTGAAAAAGGCAAATTATCAAGAAATAAAATTGGTCCAAAGATTGAACCTTGAGGAACTCCCCCAGTTAATAGTAGCAGCTTTGACTCAGCATGTGGCCTCCATGTATCAATACACAAACTCAGCAAAGTCATCAACAAATAATCAATCAAATAAATACATGTTTAGGCACTTTTCTGTAGAGAGTTTTGACAGTGGATGTAATGTAAATATCCACACCACCACCCCTCACTTTATTGTCAACTCACTTTACTGTCCTGATGCTACTCATATAAAGGCTCCAGTCTTATATTACAGTTACACACTGAATTAGACAAGTTTCAGGATTGTGCAGAGGCCTTTTCTGTGGTATGGACTGAAGGGGTGTGCTAGGATATTTGCAGTGAGTGTAGTGAGTGTAGGTCCTGGTGATTGGTGTGAAACAGTATGGGAGTAAAGGGGTAATCGAGATAATTTAATGTTGATGAGATTAGCTGAGCTAATGAAACAGAGTGTCTGATCCTGGGTGTCTTACTCGTGATTACAGGCAACTGAACAGATATTTCTGGATAGAGGAATGTCTTGAGGAAGTCCTTGTACCTTTATATATATATATATATATATATACATTTCACAACACTCATTATTGAATCTATATAATAATAACAATAATACACAATACAAATAGCATTGTTTCCATTTTCTACAGGATTCTTAGTAAAAATTACTACAGTTTACTACAGTAGGACAGTAGGATAGTAGTATTAGAGGTATACTAACATTATAATATTTTTGCTGTCCAAAAATGTGCACATCTCAAGAAAGTAATTTTATAGAACAAATCAAAAATATAAAAAAATGTAGTTTGGACAATATTTACTACATGTTTAGTAATATATACCACTGCTGTCAGAAAACCTCAACTTTTAATGGAAGGGTCATTTTGCATCTTTATTGATCAGTCCATCATACTTTTTGCTGTCCAATGAAAAACATGTATCTCCATTTTTTACAGAGTTTAAACCCTGTAGCTGCTTCTGTACACTGTGTAAAGAATTCTGGGTGAATGGACCAATAGAAATGCTCTAAATCAATTGGAATAAACTCATTTTAGTCATTTTACATTGACTTCCATTCAAAGCTCAGAACATTTTTTGTTTTCTCCTGTAAAGTCACAATTCATGTACCATTCATACAGTGTATAAAATCATGATATATATATATATATATATATATATATATATATATATATATATATATATATATATATATATATAATTATTGATTCTGAAGTTAAAATAAGTGAACATAATATTTATTTGCTGAATTTAACCTATTTGGAAGTTAGGCACATTTGATATGTCATGTTTTATTGTTTCCAATAAGTTCCAAAATCAGCAGATAAACAAAAACTGGGTTCAAAAATGCGTTTGTCTCAAAAAGTGTTCACCTATTTACAGCAGATTTCACTTTCGGTTCCCAAATCTTTGCATAAAGGTGAAACATACTATCAATTCTTAACATTAAGAAGTATTTTACAGCACTATAATAATCTTATATTAATATTACAATTGTATGACTTCAGGGGTTTAGTCAGGTGTATTTTGCTCATCTGATGAAAGCACTAAACAACCACAACAAAGCCTGTCACATAAAATGACCAACCTCTACAATCTGGCATCACTGCTCATCTTCATAATACTGGGGTTCGGTAGCAGGGGTGGAGGGTTTGGTAGGGGGTGTGTGGGTTTGGGAGGGGAGATGTGGGGTTTGGGGGGGAATGAGGGCTTTTTAGAAGTCAGGCCTGTGAAATGAGATGCTAATCAGAAGCAGCAGGAGCATGAACGGGCTACGCGTGGCCACCGTGAATATCTCACACTGATATGATAAATTATGCTAAATCTCTGACCCTGCGTGACCTCGGGGAGGCTGGTGTAAAAGAGCCGAGGTGCTGCTAGGACGGTGGTGCGGGGAGCTAAGATGGATGGTTTTGGGAAAGGACTTGTGGTGTGGTGGGAGGATTTAGAGTGGGCGAAAGGCTCGAGAAGGTAGGTAGAGAGCTTGAGGGGAGGACAGTGGAGTGGACAACGTAGGGGAGTGTTACACAGGTAGGCTTGGAGCTGGTGCGAGCAGCGCTCGGTGAAGGACAGTAGGGCAGTAGGACGCAGGGAGCCGGGGAGGGTGTAGGGCGTCTGGCTGGGTGTAGCATCTCTGCAACTCATTAACATGAGAAAAGAACGCTGCATAGTAGTTATGCTGCTCTGTCCGGGCTTGATAACAGCAAGAAGCGTGCCAGACTAGCACACACTTAATGATACATGACATCTCACCAGGTGGCAGCCAGGCACCACATGTCTTTCCCTACGTTCTGGGCTTTTTCCCCTCCTTTCTTTTCTGCTCTGAAGAGAGTAAATCCCTAAAGCACGGTTGTTGCTTGTGAGCGACTCGTACAGAGACCCGTGTTAGAGAGAGAGAGAGAAAGAGAAAGAGAAAGAGAGTGAGTCTCGCTCGCTTGTGTTCGGCACTGGGTTCGGACCGGGATGAATGTGTGTTTGCCATTACAGATAAGAGTGTCATTAGAGTTGGTTATTATTAGACGTTTACAGACGTGCCGCGCTCCAAGTGTAGATTAACACAGCTTACAACAGGCTCGGCAGTACCTGCTCCGTGTTTCTGCAAGAGAGTGAGAGAGAGAGAGGTAGAGAATATGACAGAGAGAGAGAGAGAGGAGAGGAAACGTCTATGTAATACTGCACATACTAGTCACCTCGCCAGAGCTAATACAAGAATATTTTAATACAATTTTATATTAGCACCCCCATACACATACACACACTGTCACTTCTTCATTATGCATGATGGATAGCCCAATTTAAAAAGCTGCTGAGGGAGTCTAATTTAGGCATGAGATTTTTAACGAGATTAAACATTTCACATTCATAGCGGGTAATCGATGCAGACGTTTCTATCATATATAGACCTCGCTGCCCCAGTGTTTACATACACATTTAAATACATCCGTCAGGGAGTAATTACATTAAAGTCACACTGCTGCTCGCTCGTTCTTTTGTTTAGGCCTTACTCTGCCTTTTTCAGTTTACATACAGTGACGAATTACCGTTTATTATTTTTAATATAAGTGATATACAACTCTACAATTTCCCCCCTCTCCCTCTTTCTCTCGCTTCTCTCGTCTCGGAGGCTGTCCACTCCTGTTCCGGGGCAAACAGTGGCCTGCGGACCGAGGCATGATTTATTTTAGTTATGTGTGGACGTCCAGTGCAGAATAGCCCATTGTGTTCGTCACAAAGAGAAAGGCCAGTCTCAGCAGCCAGGCAGATGGCACATTTTAGAATTAGAGACAATAGCGTTCGCGCAGAGTTCTATTAAAGAACGCACAGAGCTGCATACTAATCACGCATACATTAAAGCAGTGGCCAGTCAAAGCCACACATGAAGGGTTTTACATCCTCCCGAACATAAAATCAGAAATGGGATAATCTCACTGGCACCCCTAACACACTTCATATCACTGAACGTTTCTGGATTTCACTATTTTGCTTTTTTTTCCCTAAAGTTCCTTAAAGAGAGTGGGAGTCTAATGCACTAATGACAGAGGCTAGATGCACATGGAAAGTCTTCCTAATGTTCTATACTATCCTTAAGGCCTCTATATATACATAAATCTGTATATGCACTGTATATATTGTCGCTCTCCTGCAGAAAAAATGTATATCCATTTTCCTTTGTTTTTCACTTTTCTCCATAATGTGAATCTGGCAGTTGTTATTTATATTGCATGAGATGTTCATGATGAATGGACCAATAGAAATGCTCCAAAATGATCTTTTTATATTGACTTCCATGGAAAGTTCAGAAGGTTTTTTCTCTTCCTGTAAAGCTGCTGTTTTGGAGATACAAGGTTTTCGTCCTATAGCATATCATATATATATATATATATATATGTGTATACACCATGCATACCCCTGTCTCCCTCTCCATATATATATATATATATATATATATAGTCTATATTATAGAAATTATAGAAATAATGCCACCCTTAAGGTCTATATACAGGTATATATGTATGCATAACTTAGGGACCTTATGGATGGCAGACTTTCTATCTAAAAATGTATATATATATATATATGTAGTTATATATCGTTAATTTTAGGAAGACTTTCTATCTATCTATCTATTTATCTATCTATATATATATAATCTCGAAAGTCTATATATATATATATATATAACTATATATAACTTGCAAATGCACAGTATCACATTCACAACCTCAACAGACATTACGCAGGAATAGTAATGGTGCTGATGTTTGATATTTTAAAGACAAATACACTACAAAATTCTTTAATGATGTTGTTGCACGAGCAAAAACAGTGTAGCAGAGCACATCATGATGATGAGAAAACAGCTATAAAATGCATATTAACCAAAACCATGAAGCAGCTTCCTTATTTCTATTCCGAACCAGCTCCACTCTCTCCTCCCCCTTTCTGCAGGTGCAATTTAATGAGATGCAAATGAGATATGCATACAGCCAATCTCATGTGCCATGATTAAGCAGAGGATATTAACCATTCTCTCTCTCTCTCTCCCTCTCCCCTCTCCCCCTCTCTCTCTCTCTCCCCCTTTTTTCATTTTGTTAATTCCTTCTTCTGCTCTGTCACTTCATTACAGAGCTGGTGCAACAGTGATATCCGAAAGCGGAAAAAGAGAAAGACGAGAATCCTTCCCCGAGATTTATCCTTCTTGTTAGCATTCGTGCTCATGCGAGAAGAAGAGTTTGCTCCTTCCGAGCTTCAGCTCAGCCTGGAGCAAGGAGATGGGAGATCCTAGCCACCATGTTTGTCCTCTCCCTCCCATATCTGTTGTCGTGTTCCTCTGACTGCACCCATTTTTGGTCTCTCTCTCTTTTTTTTAAAAATCCATTTGCATAATGAAGATGAGGTGAAATTAAGATCCCCAGCGGAGTTGAGATGAGGAGGCCGACGATCCGAACCTCATTAACGCGATGAGATTAGCATATCCGCACGTAATCCTCCTCAAACGATATTTTAAAAAAAGAATTAAAAAAAAAGAAAGGAAAATTCAGGCACGACAAATTCGCTCGCTAATTTCGGCAGGTCGTTAATGTCTAGTTTCGCGTTATCCCGGGGAAACAATGCCTCCTTCAAAGGAAAAATGAAAATCGTTAGCCTCTAAGAGTCGCTGCCCTCAGATGCAGAATTGGCGAGGTGATGCCAACGCTACATCTGAAGCACAAAGGTCTGTAAATCCCTCCCTTCTGAGAGGGAGAGAAAACAAAGAGGAGAGAATGACGGAGAGACGGGGCACTGAAAAAAAAGTGCATTATTCATATACCTCATCCATGTCAAACATCCAGTGAGGATCTCAGCTCTCTCTAAGCTACAACACTTCCATGCTTTTCCATGCTGGACTGCAGAATCATCTCAGCGCTCAGATCATCAGTGGTCAATTCCACCTGGTCCTCTGTTATCAACCTTGGGCTTTTCAATGGCTGAAGGTTTCCTCAAAGGTTTATGAAAGGGTACTTAAAAGTGTGAGATGTGAGATGATCTCCAGGCTCAAAGTGAGTTCCTCTGTACCTTGTCAAGAAGGTGGTCCTCCATCCTAAAAAGTCAAAGAGCACCCAAAATACCGCAGCTGGTCAGATATCGACGTTCACATGTTTCCAGAAACCCTTTATTAAGACTTCTCAGAGCCAGGAAGGTAATCAACCACAGCTGTGAAAACCCTTAAGATCCCACAGCTCTGTTTTGCTGAGTCATTGCTGGCAGGTCCGAGGCCTCCAGGGCTCCTCTTTCAGTTCCTCGAATGCTCACACCTGTTCGAACTGAGGAGTGCTCTGGATTCCAGCTTCTACCAACAGAGACGGTGCAGGGTTGACGAAGAGTTGCCTGAGAGTTGCGCTCTCATCTTCAGGTTCTCCTCCTTCTCCTTATTCAGTGCCTCATTCCAGCCTCATTCCTCCAGCATCCTCCGATGGAGATGGACCTGCAGGGTTGCCGCAGAGTTGCAGAAGAGTCGCTGCTTAGCTCTCGCTGTCAACATCTTGGGCTTCTTCTTCGCTTGTCTTCAGCGCCTCGTTATCACCCTGCCTTCCTCCAAGCATCATCAGCAGTAAGCGCAGCCGCCTCCACAACATATGGTTGGCACGGGGCTCTCCTCGCAGTCCTGGCATTCCTCCGCCAGCATTCCTTCGGTTAGCCATGCCCGCCCATGGCTTTTGTTCCCGCACGTGTTACTGCCACATTCCTCCTCTGTGACCAAATCTGTCACACTAATTAACCCAACAAACTCTGCTGGTGTTAATTAAGCTGTCGGATCAGAGTGTTTGTCGCTCTTTTGTTTTGTGTTTTTCTTTTTTTCCTCTCTCTCTCTCTTTCTCGTCCCCCGGGCTCTTTGTCTTTGCCAAGTGGCACGCGGCGGGTGCACGAGCTGTTGCTGCAGAGACACGTTGGCACCGTGCCATTCTTGAAGCAGTGCCATGTTTCCAGCAACCAGACGGCGCAGCGGAGATCCTGGCACGCCGCCGAACATAAGCAGGCGATAATGCGAAGCGCCGGCACAAAGATACGCGGCGAAATGCCCACGGATGCAGCTCCGAAGGCGACGGTGGAGATACCAGGCGACGTCTTCTCTCACAGGAGCACCATGGTGGTTACTGACCACATGAGGTAGGCACGGACGGGCGAGGACCGCGCCGGGTCTTCCATTAGATTCTGTTGTTCCCTAAGTGGTTTTTCGGGATGCGCTGTGGCCAGATGTGTTGCGCCGCTGGAGGCAGGAGAGGAAACGTCGTCGTTAGCGTAATCAGGCCGGACCTGATGGGAACGCATATGACGCATACGTCCGGACCGTTCACACAGTGGAACTCCCTGGGCTCCAGGGCTCGAAATGGCCTTCAACTTTGCCCAACTTGCCCCTACAAATCACTTGTCCGCGGTGGCTGGCAGCTGGGTGATGACTCTTTCAGTCTCCCTTCCCTTCCCTTTCTCTGATGCCCGCGTGCCTACACTCCCTCGCTCGCGCCCGCGCTGAGTGGATGGCACTGTGCCAACCTCGCACGACCACCTAGCTCATTCGCCACTCTGCATCAGGCCCTTCCCCCACCGCCTCCCCCTGCTAGCTTCCCACATCTCTCTCTCTCTGTCTCCACTACTCGCCCTTCCACTTTTGATCTTGATTACAACACAGAATTGCAGATATGTGGTGATCACACTCAAGACACATCAAACAAAAGCACGTGTGAGAGCACAAGCCCACTCATACACACACACACACACACACACACACACACACACACAAAAAAAAACAACACTCAGAGCTCGACGCTCTCTCTCTCTCTCTCGGCGTGAACAGATGGCCTTGGCCATCAATGTGTTTAGTTCATCCTTTAAGACACACGCATTCTCGATTCTCCAATCCTGTCAAGTGGGCCCCAACAAGTTGTTTTCCCCTTCTGTCCTCCTTTTCCCTTTTCTCTTCCCACTTCATTCAAACAAACTGAGCGTGAAGCGCCTCGCAACAGGAGGTAGCCACAATGGAAATTAACTGTATTAGCATATCATCTAATGCCATGAATATGCAAACGGGGTGTCTAATTTATGGGGTTTCTATTCGAAACTACTCAACATCCGTCTGTCCTAATCTCTTACTTCTTTTCCGTCCTGTAATTTCCTTCCTTTCTTCCTTTCTTCTCCTTCTTCACTCTCATTCCTTATCCTTATTGCAGAGACTGTGCTGCGGAAAAGACCTGGACAACACAAATGAACGGGATGAAATGAAGCTCAGAGTGAAGCTCCGAATGAACAGCTAGAAGAAAAGAGAGATCACTGAGGAGGGATGATAAACTCTACCCTACTCCAAAATAAAGACGCTACAAAGGGTTTCTTGGAGCGATGCCACAGAAGAACCACTTCTGTAGCATCACTATGAGTGTACGTTCCATCTATAGCTTTATGTATTCAGTTATATTGCGTTTAAACATACCAATCAAAGCACACTATATGTCCAAATATTTATGGACACCCCTTCTAATAAATGCATTCAGCTCCTTTAAGTACTTTAAGTTGCCTCCATTGCTGATACAGATGCAAATGCACACTCACACAGCTTGTCTAGTGCCTGTAGAGAACAAGTACTGCCAATACAATAGGAATATCTCCTGGAGCAGATTAACACAATTAACCTATTGCCACCATGCTGCCTAATGCCAGGCTTGGGCTATAGAGGGGTATAAAGCCCCCCAGCATTGAGGAGCTGTGGAGCAGTGGAAGAACTGTGTTCTCTGGTATAATGGTGGTGGAGCTCCATCCAGTACTTTTGTGGAGTGGTGATCAGAATCCAATATCCTGACTTCACGAATGCTCTTATCGCTGAATGCAATCAGATCCTCACTGCAATGCTCCTCTGAAATCTATTTGAAAGCCTTCTTCCATGGACAGTACCAGAGACAGTTACTCCAACAAAAGCAGGATCAGCTCTTTTTAATATTCTTGATTTCAGAAGAAACTATGAATGAGCAGGTGTCCCAAAACATTTGTCCACATAGTGCGTAACCCTGTGACGGCCCCACCATGGCTCTGGTGCCACTAAAACTGAGCTGGAATATGAGTGGGTTGGATCAGCACTTTTCTGCCTGAGCTTCTAAAAAAGGCTGGACTGACAGCTGCTGTTTAGCGCTGCCACTTATTTGCCCCTCACACACCGCACTCCAAACCTGACTCAGTGATCAATAATGCTAGACAATGATTCAGTCCTGTTAGGGATCCTGTAGGAAACAATTCACTGCATGATGACATTTCAGATTTACCTATTATTACTATAATTTTCTTTTTGCTGTGATTCAGAATGAATGTAGTTATATTTACAGCATTTATCTGAACTAAATATACTGAATTAACAGATACATCCGAAACATATATGACATATACATGAAACAAATATATGAAACATACAGAAATATACTAAACTACTAATTATACTGAATATACGGAACTAAATATGCTGGCTACATATAACCAAATATACTGAATATACAGATGTAAATATATATAACTAAATATACTATATAAACAGAAACAAACAACTAATTTATTATGTCCACATATTAGATAAAATATCATCTTAGGGATATATATATATATATAGAGAAAATATATGAAGTTTAGTCATTTCTGAGGTGGCCAGTTACAGAGGTTTGACCTCCACATGATCAATTCTGCCTCTCCTAAAGGGCAGAGCTGGAGCCCTACAGCTTTAGTGGATCCAGATGATGGTAGAGTCTGTAAAAGTGAGAAGGCCGGACATCTTCACCCACTCCTGCTCTCAGGTTTCCTGCATGCACACATGCTCGCACTCTCAGTGAGTTACAGTAATGGGGCGCTAGCGGGACGCTCTGGTGTATAAATCACATTTCCCATCAGCTGCAGCTCTGACCTCTGACCTGAAGAGTTGTATGGTTTTCAGGAAGGTGTGTGTGACCTGGTCGATAGTTACAAGGTCTTTGCTCCTCGACACCATATTATTCTCACATCTGTCCATTAGTGGGGCAGAGAGAGTAAATCTCTCTCACACTTACACACACACACACACACACACACACACACACACTCAAACACACTCTCTTTCCCTCGCTTTTCTATCTCTCATGCATGCAGAGAGAGAGGGGGGGTGGAGAGAGTGGGAGAGAGAGGGAGAGAGAGAGAGGGTGCATCGGAAATATTAAGAACAGCATGGAATTACAATTGCCATGCATGTCACGGGGCCTTCAGGTAGTGTTGCCATGGAGATCTACAGATGGAGGTGTGTGAAGGTATCATTTTTGACGGGGGACGCTGGCTCAGGCAGGACAGTGCTTGTGTGTGTGTGTGTGTGTGTACACACATGAATAAATACCTGTGTGTACTTGTGAATGAGAATTCTCTCTGGTGTGTTTTCAGGTTTAAACCGCCCGTCCTCCATCTCCTCTACAGAAGCTCCAACCTTGAGTGTATCTCCTCACCTACCAGGAAAAAATATATTTAGACACATATATTAAAAATAGTAACATATACATTACTAAGTAACCCATATATATATAAAATAAAATATATACATAAAAATAATTTCATGATTTAAAAAAATAATAAAATAGCAACTCAAAAATAGCTTTTCTAAATTCTAAATATATATATATATATATATATATATATATATATATATATTATAATTAAATCATTTCAATTGAATTCATTGTAATAACAATGAATTCCAAGTAATTTTTACCATCATTTTTATTGGTCCTTTTTCAGCTTGCCATAATATAAAACTAATATAAAATATAATGTCCATTTATTATTTAGAAACCTCAGCTTCTGTTTCATCTCCACAGGTTATATTTATACTAAAACTGTATTCTTACATATATTTAGGTACAATTTCATGCATATCGTATTGCATATATATTGTACATATTGTAATATACATGTACATGCATGACTATAACTAAATACATGTAAAAGTACACGTTTAGTATAAATTAGAAATTTCCATTATATATATATATATAAATAAAAATTATGACTCCAGATCTCATCAGAACAGATGCTGCTGAACATAAATCCAGTAAAAAGGAGAAACAAGAGCTTCTCATTCTGAAGAAAGAAAGTAGTGAGATCTTGTCGGTGAGCTAGTCTGAAGAACAGAGCTCGGTTCCTCCAGGTTTCTCCTGGACGCCCCCCAGTCCAGCCAGCACAGCGTGGAGGATGTGTTCAACTCCATCAGCAGCAGCAGCAGCAGCAGCTCACCTGATTTACCATCATTAAGCCCTGATTTACCACCAAACCAGGTGTTGATCTGAGGAGACCTCTAAATAACACTAGACTCCATGAGGAGAACTTTGGAGATGTTCTACTGATGAACACAGTGATGGAGAACCTCCACCACTTTCTGTAGGAGTGTTATTATTAGTGTTTATTCTAATATCAGTGATTTACTGAGCAGATCAACACTTACTGCTTCATTTAAAGGTAGTCATTAATAATCTTTTCCTCTCTCCGTTTTTCCTGCAGTGTAAAAGCTAATGCTATAAGCGCGCAGTGAGTCGATGGGGATCAGAAGCGTATAACAGACAAGGAGATTCATGGATTATCTGAATTAAAGGAATTATTACAGGATGAGTGGACATTCATGGGGATTGCGGAGAGATCTATGAAGACTGTGCTTGAGCGGTGTGAGTGTGTATGGGCTGCTGAATGCCTGAGTGTGTGTGTGTGTGTTCCAGGGTTGCCCGCTTAAACTGGGTTTGAATAGCAGAAGCAAATCCAACCATGTTATGGAAATGGACCCTCTAAACGCACCCGTGTCTGTTTGACTTGGGATTCCTAATATTAGAACTTCCATTTCGGAGTATCTTCGGTCTGGGGGTAGTGTTATTTATCTCGCTGGCAGAACACCCGGATTCATTCCTCGTGAAGGCTGAAAACAGAAGAGAGAAAAGAGGCAGTTGCAGAAAACACACTTTCAGGCACACTTATTCACACAGGCACAAATGACGCCGTCCCCAGAGGGCAAATTGTGTGTGTGTGTGTGTGTGTGCTGTGAAACGAAATTCAGTGCTATTGTGAGAGCACCCTCCAAGTGAAGAAAGGAGAACAAAGGAACATGCTCTTTCTTGTTCATCCTCTCCTCCCTATCTCAGCTCTGTTCTTTTTGTGGGCTGTTTTTCTCTCTGCCTCCATCTTTCCTCTTTAACACATTTCTACCAGCTATTTCTAAAAACGCAGAGACAAAAAACACACTTTCATACACACACACACACACACACACATTCAGCAGCCACTGTCTAGGAAAAGCCATATATAATGTCTGGCATTTTCCCTCTCCTCTCCAGCCTCTCAGTGTGAGATATGGGTGAAGACGTAGATGATCAGTAAGCTGCCTGTAAGCGTGTGGTTCCACACTCATGGCCAAATAATGACCCCTATGGGTGGGTATAAAGAACTGCAGCTGATGCGAGAATTAAAATCGCACCATTATTTATATATAATAAAGTCATATATATATATATATATATATATATATATATATATATATATATATATATATATATGTATATATAACTGTATTATATATAAATAATGGTGCAATTTTAATTCTACCAGAAAAAAATATATTTAGTCACATATCCCTTGTGCCACCATTTTAGCTCTGACCTGTCAAGCCATGGACTCCACAAGACCTCTGAAGGCATCCTGTGGTGTCTGGCACCAAGCAGAAGATCCTTTAAGAAGCCCTGTAAGTTGTGAGCATCAGTGAGCCTTGGGCGCCCATGACCCTGTCGCCAGTTCACCGGTAGTCGTTCTATGGAGTACTTTAGGTAGGTACTGACCACTGCATACCAGGAGGAACACCCCGCAAAACCTGATCCCTGATGTTTTGGAGACGTTGTAGATGACACTGGCAGTTCACTTGAAGCCCAATATGCAGCTGACAGGTGCTACTGGAACCAAACAATCAATGTTAGTCACCCGACCGGGTTTAATGTTACGGCTGGTTGTTGTTTTAACATGATATACTTTTGAATTTAATATAAATGAACAGAAATACAGTCAAATATGAAGAGCTGTTGGTCAGTAAAGCTGGGCAGAAGATCACAGGTTTGGTCAGTGACTTCTCTGTGGATCTGTTTTTCTGAGATCTGACTGTCCCACAGGTCTTTACTGTTATTTTAGATCACACCAGAACCTCGAACCTCCAGAGTTAATCAATTAAACAAGATAATTAGGGGTTAAAATAACCTGCATCAAGAGAGCGCAAAAACATTTGTCATCACAAAACATGTCTAACATTGTTATTAAATCACTAATGATGACTGATGACCTAAATTTGACCACGGATGAACGAAAAGATGTACGGTTTTAATATTTCATATCAAATATGAAATTCCCCACCAGCGCCTTTGCTGTCTGTCACTTTCTGTCTCATCTCTCTGCTGTTCTGACGCCTTCTCTCCCTCTTTCCCCTTCACTCGTCCTCCCCGAAAGGCCACAGTAATGTGATTTCTGTAATGTAATTTGTCTGTGGTGTCTGTGGAGTGTGTGTGTGTGTGTGTGTGTGTGTGGACAGTGGGGAGGATCTCGCGCCTGCCTGGATGATTTATGATCCGCGTTCTGCCGTTTTTCTAAAACACGTTTCTCTTCATTTATTTTTAATCTGCAGAGCGATTAGTTCTCCCTGTCACCTGCTACAGCACGTCTCAGCTCCACGTTAATGAGACAAAGAGGAGAAGAGGATTCAGGGGGAGCGGCAGCGAGATACAGGCTTGTAGGAGAGGGGAAAATAAAAGTAAATACCTTCCTATTTCAGTGATGAAGATCCCCTCAGGAATGACAGCTTCAGAACGTGTTTGTGGAGGAACAGGAGACACCTGACGGCTTTTATCTGATCTGAGGAGGGAAAACAAACAGGGATACTTTGCTGTCAAACCATGAGCTGGTCTTTAGATGAGTCTTTATACCAGCTATGCAACCATGAGCTGGTGGTCTCTATATGAGCCCTTAAATTAGCTATGGAGCCATGAGCTGGTGGTCTCTATATGAGCCCTTAAATTAGCTATGGAGCCATGAGCTGGTGGTCTCTATACGAGGCTTAAATTAGCTATGGAGCCATGAGCTGGTGGTCTCTATACGAAGCTTAAATTAGCTATGGAGCCATGAGCTGGTGGTCTCTATATGAGCCCTTAAATTAGCTATGGAGCTATGATCTGGTGGTCTCTATACGAAGCTTAAATTAGCTATGGAGCCATGAGCTGGTGGTCTCTATACGAAGCTTAAATTAGCTATAGAGCCATGAGCTGGTGGTCTCTATACAAAGCTTAAATTAGCTATGGAGCCATGAGCTGGTGGTCTCTATACGAAGCTTAAATTAGCTATGGAGCCATGAGCTGGTGGTCTCTATACGAAGCTTAAATTAGCTATGGAGCCATGAGCTGGTGGTCTCTATACGAAGCTTAAATTAGCTATGGAGCCATGAGCTGGTGGTCTCTATACGAAGCTTAAATTAGCTATGGAGCCATGAGCTGGTGGTCTCTATACGAAGCTTAAATTAGCTATGGAGCCATGAGCTGGTGGTCTCTATACGAAGCTTAAATTAGCTATGGAGCCATGAGCTGGTGGTCTCTATATGAGCCCTTAAATTAGCTATGGAGCCATGATCTGGTGGTCTCTATACGAAGCTTAAATTAGCTATGGAGCCATGAGCTGGTGGTCTCTACACGAAGCTTAAATTAGCTATGGAGCCATGAGCTGGTGGTCTCTATACGAAGCTTAAATTAACCTTAAACAAACAGGGATACTTTGCTGTCAAACCATGAGCTGGTCTTTAGATGAGTCTTTATACCAGCTATGCAACCATGAGCTGGTGGTCTCTATATGAGCCCTTAAATTAGCTATGGAGCCATGAGCTGGTGGTCTCTATACGAAGCTCAAATTAGCTATGGAGCCATCAGCTGGTGGTCTTTATACGAAGCTTAAATTAGCTATGGAGCCATGAGCTGGTGGTCTCTATACGAAGCTCAAATTAGCTATGGAGCCATCAGCTGGTGGTCTTTATACGAAGCTTAAATTAGCTATGGAGCCTTGAGCTGGTGGTCTCTATACGAAGCTTAAATTAACCTTAAACAAACAGGGATACTTTGCTGTCAAACTATGAGCTGGTCTTTAGATAAGTCTTTATACCATCTATTCAACCAAGAACTGGTGGTCTCTATATGAGCCCTAAATATACTATGGAACCATGAGCTGGTGGTCTTTATACGAGCCCTTAAATCTGCTATGGAGCCTTGAGCTGGTGGTCTCTATGAGAGCCCTTAAATTAGCTATGGAGCCTTGAGCTGATGGTCTTTATTTGAGGCTTAAATTAGCTGTAGACCCCTGAGCTGGTGGTCTCTATGAGAGCCCTTAAATTAGCTATAAAATTATGAGCTGGTGGTCTCTACATGGAACCATGAGCTGGTGGTCTCTATACAAAGCTTAAATTAGCTATGGAACCATGAGCTGGTGGTCTCTAGGTAAGCATTTTACTAGCTACAGAATCATGAGCTGGTCTTTAGATGAGTCTTTATACCCGCAATTCAACCAATCAGATTATTCTTTATACTTGCTATATAACCTGAGCTGGTGGTCTTTAAACAAGCCCTTAAATCTGCTATGGAATCATGAGCTGGTGGTCTCTATGTGAGGCTTAAATTAGCTTAAGAACCACAAGTTGGTGGTCTCTATAAGAGCCCTTACATTAGCTATGAAATTATGAGCTGGTGGTCTCTATGTGAGATTTAAATAGCTATGGAACCATGAGCTGGTGGTCTCTATATAAGCCCTTAATTTTGCAGTGAAGCCATTAGCTGGTGGTCTTTAAAAGGACAATCTGCAAAAGTGGAGGCCAAAGCACTGCACCCAATCCAAATCTTCCTGCTCATTTCCATGGCAATGCCTTGTTCTTCGCTCTCCTCCGTGTATGTCTTGATTACTTCATTCCTCTTGACTGATCCCTCTCCTGCCTTCTGTTATCCCTGCATCTATCCCCCTCACTGTCCTCCTCGTACACCCCTACTGTCTTCAGAATACCTTCACCTGAATTGAGGAGTAGTAAACAGAGACGCTGTAGTTAATTAAACCTAACAGATACTCTTGGGTCGTTCTGCATGCTGTTCAGGTCAAGGGCCATTGCAAAAGCTTCAGTCGATGGTGGTTTTGAGGTGCATTTTGGATCATTACCTGTTGTAGGATAAGGTAGGATCCACTCTGCTCAGCTTCAGCCTCTTCACAGATGGTTTCACATTTGCTTCCAGCCACTGGCCGGGCAGGATACATCCACCCTATCCTTCACAGTTGGCAAGGTCTGCTTTTCATGAAATGCATGAAATGTTTCCAAAGCTCATCCGGCTTCTCTGGATGTCCTTTAGCGTCTTATCAGAGCATTTCTATCATAGAGATTTTTGGGACCTTCACAGTTCATGTGAACTGCCATTTCTTACTAATATTCCACAGTGAAAACACCCGGCTATCTTCTTACGACCCTCTCCTGCCTTGTGGACATCGGTTACTTTCAGTTTCAGATCTTTAGACAGGTGAGGAGTCCACGTTTGATGAGTGTAAACACACGGTTTGAAGAGTCTGAATGTTTATAAAGCTCAGAAATGTTCATTTCTGCTTCTATTTTATTTCTAATAAATTCTAATTTCTATCCTATTTTATGATTTGCCTCAGGCCTGGTTTGCTTATCAGGGTTTAAGACCTGGTCAAAAAAGAATTGAGCCTTTGAAAAACTTAGAAGGCCCAAATTTTATCATTTTATTTATTTATTTTCCATTTTTATGTTCTGAAAGAGATTGATTAGCTACAGCGGGTGTGTTTACTCTGTCCCAATTACACAAAAAAATGGGCCAATGCCCAAATATCATGATTTACTTTTCACTGGATATCATGTGATATTGTGTGACTGTGTGATAAAACCTCCTGTTACAGTTTTCACTGTTTACTGAGGCTGACTCTCTCTTTTTCCCTCTATATAATTACTGCTCACTCACCTCGCTGGGGAGCAAAGTTTAAATAAAGACCTGATCAGATTCTGCGAGGTCAGTAGGACAGAGAGAGAGAGAGAGAGAGAGAGAGAGAGAGAGGGCGTTTCTCCACTGTATTGATCTACTGTCTGTAAGGCTTGTTCTGCTGTCTAAACATTATTGATTACTCCTCCCTCAAGTATAGGTTCCCTGTTCAATTTTCATTTTCCAGCTATTTGTTCCTCTTTAAAGGGACTTGATTCTGCTTGTAAGTCAATACACATGAAAGAGAAAGGCTTTTATGTTGTGCGGTTGACAGACAGAGAAGTGAGCTGGGTTTGTTCTCTACCTGTTCTAATAGGTTTCATATAGTAACAGCTGGTTCAATAGTAATCTATTATTATTACTAATAATAATAATAATAATAATATTACATCTATTATCATTACTATGGTAATCATGGTGGTGCTGTGTTTTATTGTCTTGGCTTTATCACCACCTACTGGCTTGACTATGCATTACTGTTTGATAATTAGAAGTGTATCCCAAATATAAACCCAAATGAGGGAAAGAGACTGTCACAGACCGTTCCAGGCTTTAGACAAGGCTGCATTTAACAAGAATAGAAATTAAACAGACAGAAAGCATGACTTGCCTGAGGAGCATCCTTCAGTAGAACTGCGTTCGTCAGTGTTCTGCTGATTCAAGGACTAAAAGTGAGAAGAAATAGACAGTTATGGAGTCAAACAATAACTCAGTTGCTCCACTAAACTGCTGTATATCACATAAATTAGAATACATGCAATTCCCTTATATGCAACCATACCATATATATACAGCTCTAAAAAAATTATAAGAGACTTTATTGTTTTTCTTAAATCTGCATCTCTATGTGTACAGCAAACATTTTTTATTCCTGGTATTTCATCAAACAGAGCTGAGTTATCTGAATCTGCAGACTATGAACAGCATAAAGTCCCAACAGCAATGTGAGAGACTAGTGGAGAGCCGGCCGAGACAGGAGAGCTGTGATTGGCCGTCGAGGTTATTTCAGCATAGTGATTTCTGAATGCTCTCAGAGTTCAGATATTAGCACTGTGTTTAAATCTGAATAATAACTTCTTTACTTTATAATTATTATCATCATTTATCTGCATTATTTGAGCAGCTGTTTTGAGCAGTTGTCATTTCTGCAAATTAATAAATAAATAAATGTTTTAAATTGTAATATTTTATTTGGAATTTGGAGGAAATGTTGTCCATGGTTTATGAAATACAGCACAAATGTTCATTTTCCTAAAACACACAGTTTGTTATCGGATTGTGAAACGTGTAGTTATCGTGATAACATGCTTTTCTGAGCATATTGTGGATATTGTCAGGGCTTAAAGCCCATTTTATTACGAAGACTGTAATTAGTGCTGTTTAATTGGACGAGATGCAGCACAAGTAAGTAAAAGGTACTGTAATAAGTATGGGAGAGTATTTGGATAGGTTGGAAGGTTTTTTAAGAATCTGCCTCTACTGGTACTGCATTTTATCTGCATGTCAAAATATCATGATAAATATTGTGTATTGTGAAAATGTCTATAAATATTGTGATATTTTTTATCATATTGCCCACCCCTAGATACAGACATATATTACAAAATACATATATATTCTCTTATATTCAACATGTATTTGTCAGATATTGAAATATATGCCACATATTTGTCAACTTATTTGGAACTATTATTTTATTTGAAATAAACAAATAATATAATATACATATATACCAATATCTGACAAATATGCTGGATACAAGAGAATGCCATATAATCTAATGTAGTATAATTTATTTATTTATTTGGGGGAAGTGTTGTCCATGGTTTATGAAATACAGCACAAATGTTAATATCCCTAAAACTCACTGCCTATAAACAGTAAAACCAGAGACACTGATCATGTAGGGTGGTCTCCTATTTTTCTAAATATACACTAAATATCCAAATGTCTACTGAAGGCACTGAACTACTTAAAGCTGCACCCATTGCTGACAGATGTGCAAATGCACACACACAGCTGGTCTAGTCCCTGTAGAGAAGAAACACTGCCAATAGAATAGGACACTCTGCAGCAGATCAGCATGACCTTTTGAGCACTGAGCTGTGGAGCAGTGGAACTGGGTGATGCCTTTTAGAAAGAATTGGGGTTGGGGTTAATGATCTCACTAACTCTTGTCGCTGAATGCAATCAAATCCTCACAGCAATGCTCCTTCACAATCTAGTGGCAAGCCTTCTTCCCTGGATAGTAGAGACAGTAACTCCAAAAAGCAACATAAAATCCTTTAAAACCCTTGATTTTGGAAGAAACGATGAACGAGCAGGTGTCCCAATACTTTTGTCCATATAGTGTGGACGCCTCAGCACGAGCTTCATGAGGAGAAATGCTAAAGCGCTAGCGTAGTGTAAACCCTTGAAACTCGGACTGGCTACATGTGAATTATTTAATTTATAATAAATAAAATTAAGCAAAAAGTTAAAAGTGTAAATTCTGTAAATTATTTTGCGTAATCTCGGTTCAGTGGACAATAATATTTCAGTACCTGAGGAAGAACGTCCTTATTAATTTAGCTACTTGCTGTTAAGGAAGACTTGCACTATTTTAATACTTCCATTAGAAATAATAAAATTTTATAAAACTATTTTTAAAAAACTATTTTTGCTGCACGTGCTCTTCCTGCGTTTTGTAAACATGTGCTTCGCCGAGGAGGCGGAGCCACGTGTGACGTTCCTGTCCGTGATTGGTCAACTTAAGAATATCGGTTTTACCAAAAATAAAGAAAAATAAAATATGCCTGGTTAAAATGACGTAGAAATGTCATTAAATGTCAGGTTTAATGGACCGTTTTATAATTATCTTTAAATATAACGTTTTTACAGAAACCGATAACTGCTTACGAAACGGGCCGGGTGGAGCTTGCGTAAGCGCCCGGTTCAGCTGGTCTGCCGAGTCTCAGTTTGCTGTTCTTTGCGGGATCCTGGACTTGATGATTGACCCCTTGTCTGTCAGTGATGTCAGTAGCTAAAGTTTCTGAGGTCCGGTCAATGCTCAGGGACCTCCTGCTGGGTCTGGAAGACGCCGAGGGCTTTTTCTGTCTCTGCCTTTCTGCACTGGGGGAGAGAGACACTCTAGCTCTGTTTCTGGACCTGATTAAGCCTCTTGCTTCTGGACATGTTCAGCTGTACAGCCAGCTCACTACCATCTTCATGAACTACTTCTCACGGGTAAGACTGATTAAATTGCTCGTTATTAATATTATTATTATTATTAATAATAATAATAATAATAATAATAATAATTGACCAACATAGTCTACCAGAATGGCAACCAATATGACCAAGCTTGTTGCCCAGCATGACCAAGGTTATTGACAAGCATGACCATCATGACCATGCTGATTGACCGGCATGATCATGAGCACTGGTCAACTAGTTTGATAAAGCTGGTTGACCAGTTTGGTCATACAGGTGGTCAAACTGGTTAACCAGTCTAGTCATGATGATAGACCAGCTAGACCATCATGAAAATATATGCTGATCTGGTAGCTGGAAGAGGTAAGCTGGTATGCCTGGTCCCCCAGTGTGACCAAGGTGATTAATCAGCATGACCATCATGACCATGAGCACTGGTCGACTAGTTTGGTCATACAGGTGGTCAAACTGGTCAACCATTTACCAAACTGGTCGACCAGCTTGACCAATCTACTCATGATGATAG
The DNA here is from genome assembly GCF_030463535.1 of Salminus brasiliensis. Taxonomy (NCBI): domain Eukaryota; kingdom Metazoa; phylum Chordata; class Actinopteri; order Characiformes; family Bryconidae; genus Salminus; species Salminus brasiliensis. The sequence goes on from NC_132890.1 coordinate 2,604,771, forward strand.
ACCAGCTAGTCCATCAGAATATGGTCCATCATGAAAATATATGCTGATCTGGTGAAGAGGTAAGCTGGTATGCCTGGTCCCCCAGCGTGACCAAGGTGATTAACCAGCATGACCATCATGACCACTCTATTGGATGACATAGACTCTCAATATATTATCTAGTGAAACACATCAGAAGGTCAGATCTTTAGAGTAATAATGCAGTAATATACAGTCTGGACCTCTTTTCATTGTTCTGTTTTACCACCAGGATGATGAAGAAGCACTCGAGGTAGCCATAGCTCTGTCTCTCCATGACATCACCCACAGAGATGAACCTTCTAAAGGCAGGAGCTCCGACCAGCTGTCTGAAAGGGTATCAGAGAACAGTGAGGCTGGAGATCCAGAGAAACCCGTGCAGAAAGAATGCACTCTAAAAGACATCGGGCCCCAAAGAACCACCACCGTTATGAAGAAGGAACATAGTCCAGGCCCATCATTGGCTGCAGATGACTCAGCGAAGCCAAAGAAGTCACGGAGGCAGCGGAAAAAGCAGCAGCTCACGCAGAATCCATCAGCCCCTCGGCCTGTGCTGCTGTGGCTCCGACGGGACCTCCGCATGTGGGACAACCCAGCCCTGATTGGCTGCCTCGAGTTAGGTGCACCCATCATACCTGTATTCCTGTGGAACGTCACGGAGGAGGAGGGGTCAGGGGTTACTATGGCAACGGGTGGAGCTAGTAAGTACTGGCTGCATCATGCGCTAGTGTGTCTGAACCGCTCCCTCGAGGAGCGCGGTAGCCACCTGGTCACCCAGAAAGCCGAGCCATCCTCCTTAGCTGCCCTGCAGGCACTGGTGGCGGAAACGGGGGCAGGAGCAGTGGTGGCCACAGCGCTGTACGAGCCGTGGCTCAAGGAACGGGATGAGGGTGTGTGGGCTGGGCTGGAGAAACAGGGCGTGAAATGTCACATATACCACTCCTACTGTCTCAGGGACCCCTACACCGTCAGCACAAAGGGTGTTGGCCTGCGAGGTGGGTCTCTGTACAACAGTGAGATGTAATAAAAACGAATGGATAGAATTACGAACATTCTTCTAAATGTTCTCCTTTATAATTGTTTATTTCTCTGGCAGGTATTGGCTCTGTGTCTCACTTCATGAGCTGCTGCGATCAAAACCCCGGCCCTGGAATAGGCACATCACTGGATGCCCCCAGTGCTCTGCCTGCTCCATCCTCCTGGCCACAGGGATGCCCCCTCACACAGCTGGAACTGGCTCGGATGCCCCAAAGAAAAGATGGCACTGAAGTGAGTTGTCACAGTTGATTTTATCTAGGAAAATCTGGATGAGTTCATGTCACATAAGGAAAATAAAAAAAATAAAATAAATATATATATATATATGATTGACAGATTGACTGGGCAGCAAATATTCGAAAAGCATGGGATTTCAGCGAGGAAGGAGCTCAGGTTCGACTACAGACCTTCTTAAGAGATGGTGAGAGGAGACACTCTGTCTGATACATCTGCGGAAAAACACAAGGATTAGACTCTGCCTTCTAACAACCCACTGAATTTCAGGTGTGTACCGCTATGAGAAAGAGTCATGTCGAGCAGATGCTCCGAACACCAGCTCTCTGTCTCCTTATCTTCACTTCGGGCAGCTGAGCGCTCGCTGGCTGCTGTGGGACGCTCGAGGGGCTCGTTGCCGGCCTCGTAAGTTTCAGCGTAAGCTGGCATGGAGAGATCTGGCATACTGGCAGCTCTGCCTGTTCCCTCACCTGCCTTGGAAATCCCTTAGGCCACCATACAAGGTAAGGGTCATGTCTGCTTATGTGTTTAAAATATATAAAAGTATTTGGACACTTGGAGACACTTTTATGACCTCCCATTCTAAACCCATAAGCATTAATATTAATATGGAGCTGGTCCTCCGTTGCTCTAAGCTCTACCAGCAGCAGCAGGTCTGGAGCTCTGCTGCAGTTACTGAGTCAGTTGGAGGCTTTTCTGCACTCTGTTCTGAGCTCAGCACTCGGCCCTGACCCCGCTCTGTACCTTTACGTGGTCTGACAGACACTCTGTGGCACTTGAGTTGCTGCATGGCCAGGTGCTTTATTTTATACACCTGTGGTAATTGGACTGAATGAAACACCTTAATTCAATGATTAAGAGGTTTGTCCCAATACTTTTGTCCATATAGTGTAACTGAATGTGTCTTCGCTATGTTGATATGACTAGGGTTAAATAAGTCAATACGTTCGATTATAGCTTTATTTTCCTGTCTTTTTGTCTCTGTAGGACCTCCGTTGGAGTTCAGACTGCAATCACCTTAAGGCGTGGCAACGTGGACGAACAGGATACCCGCTGGTTGATGCAGCCATGCGGCAATTGTGGCTCACTGGCTGGTTGAACAACTACATGAGGCATGTGGTTGCATCCTTCCTCATTGCCTACCTCCACATTGCCTGGCAGGAGGGATACCGCTGGTTTCAGGTGAAGAATAATGAGAAATATGATCCAAAATTAAGAAAAAATGCTTTAGGATGCTTCAGTTCCTTATTTATTATCAACACTTGGCCCAGGCCTGAGATTTTTCACATAGAACGACTAGATAGGTGCCTGTGATTGGGATGAAACACTCCATTTCATAAATTGGTAACAGTTTCTTTTTATAATTTATTTACCAAGCATTATAATTATTCATTATGATCATTATTCATTTTGAGTATGAAATTGGAGCTCTGTTATGTGAAAATCACTAATAATTGCCTTAGTAGGTGTAATGATGCACAGTAAACACTTACCACCCTGTTTTTTGCTACTACACAGTCTATTTAGTGCTGGTTAGTCTTTAATTGGTAATGAGTCGAACCCATAGCACCTGAAATGTCCAGGTGGGCAGCCGTTATTTCACCCCCATTTAAACCAAACACCGATAAACTGACTTCCTGTATGGACTAAACTCACACTGACACAATAGAGATTTAGTCTTATTGAATAACCAAAGTATCATGAATAGATTCAGAATTAATGATGCCAAGTGACTCATTAAACACTTATTAAGTGCTTTTTTTAGTCTGTAATTAGTGACGAGATTGACGTCACTTTAGAATAAGGAACACAGCTTGATGAAGTAGTAACTCAATAAACCAATAACTCAATAAACTCACATAAACCTGCAATAAAGCTGACACTATCCAGAGCCCACATGAAGCGAAGTGCTGCCAATCACACAGTAATAACAGGTAGGTTTTAGATAATAATAATTCATGTGGTTATTGTGCATTATTACAACTAATAATGTAATTTTCCATATAAGAGCTCCCAATTATGTACTAGTAAAAGTAAATAATGAATAAATCTTCATGCATGGTGAATACATTTATATTTATAAACCTTAATAAGCACACTTTGTATTGTTTAGTATCTTAAAATCTTATGCATGAATTATTCATAATAAATATTTATTCATTGGATTGACCTTCAATCACAGTTATTATTAATTCTGATGCTGCAATTTATGCCCGTCTAAAAGGGCACTACAGACTAGGGATGCACCAATCCGATACTAGGATCGGGTATCGGCCCGATACTAACAAAATTAGCTGGATTGGGTATCGGATCATTTAGCCGATCTATGGAACCGATCCATTCACTGAACCTGATTCCTGCACCGCCAGGCTTCATTCTAGGCTTCATGACTCAGGTTACAGACCTAAAACACAGCTCATAGCAAACACCAGTATTTACCCTATCCAACCAGCACTCACCTGTCATCAACTATGAGAAAGTAATCCAACTCAGAGCTAAAATTCACACACATCGCCTTCAGCAGCCTACTCTGTTTACTCAAGAGGATAGAGGAGAGGATCTCTCACTCACACACAGGCACACATGGCCAACGAAAAGTGTCCAAAAACAACTGATTACTTGTTTTTTTGCCACTAAATATCAAAATATCTGGTCTCACAGACTTCGAATTTCAGTCAATCCTGATGTCTTATGATCTTTCCCACATGATGAAGTATATGGTTTATTCAACAATGGTATCGGATCGGTATCATGGATCGACCGATATGCCAATATTATGTATTCATGTCGGTATCGGAACTGAGAAAGTTGGATCAGTGCATCCCTACTACAAACACAGCTGCTTTAGGAGCTTATTTGACATGTGGTAGCTGTTAAAGTCATTATTTACTGCAGATATTAGATGTAGTGAATATAGTTACTGGAGAAATACGTCTCATATGATGTGTTGCATTGTTGTTCTGCTGTAAGTCATGCTGACTGAATAGACAACAACTCTGTCCAGAAGTTTGGAACATCCATGGGCCCAATTTGAAGTTCTGCAGGCTATCACCTGTGTTCTAAAGCCATGCATTCCCTATTGTCTTCACTCTAGGACACTCTAGTGGATGCAGATGTTGCTATAGATGCTATGATGTGGCAGAACGGAGGAATGTGTGGTCTGGACCACTGGAACTTCGTCATGCACCCTGTGGACGCAGCATTAACCTGTGACCCCAATGGGAACTATGTACGGCAGTGGTGCCCTGAGCTTAAGGGCCTGCCAGATGACCTCATCCATAAGCCTTGGAAGTGTCCAGGCTCTGTACTACGCAGGGCAGGTGAGTCAGGATTACACCACATGTCCAAATGTTTGTGGACACCCCTTCTAATGAATGCATTCAGCTACTTTAAGTTGCACCCATTACTGACACGAGTGCAAATACACACACACACACACAGCTAGTGCATGTAGATTAACATGAACCAATTGGCACCATGCTGCCTAATACCAGGTGTAAGCTAGAGGGGTATAAAGGTGGGGTGGTGATCATAATCCAACATCCTGACCTCACAAATGCTTTTGTGACTGAATGCAATCAAATCAAATCCTCACAGCAATGCTCCTCCTTCTCCAAAATCTAGTAGAAAGTCTTCTTCCCTGGACAGTAGAGACAATCACTCCAACAAAAGCTGGACAAACTCTTTTTAATACCTTTGATTTCAGAAGAAACGATGAATGAGAAAGTGTCCCAATATTTCTTGTCCATTCAGTGTATTTGCTTGAGGTCATATGAAGTTTGGTCTTCAGTTGTGGTCAGTGGGACTAAACAGATGTCTCTCCTTAATCCACCACTGTGCATGAAGGTATAACTTTGGGCCAAACCTACCCTGAGCGGATCGTGGTTGACCTGGAGGAGCGGCGTGCCCAGTCACTGCAGGACGTGGCGTTGGTGCGGAAGCGTTACCGTGAGTATGTGTGCCAGCAGTCAGGCTGTGACCTAATGCCTCTACCCGCCAAGCTCGTCCAGGAGGCCATGGGCAGCACGAATGACATAGTCAGACGTGGAGGGAATGAGTTCCTGCTCCCAGTCATCACACGAATGGAGTTCAGACTGGAGCCTGAAGATACGGACCGGCAGGCCAACCCATACAGCGCGGTCCTGAAAGGCTACGTCAGCCGCAAGAGAGACGAGAGAGTGGCCTTCCTAAACGAGCGCGACTTCACAGCCAGCGTGATGTACGAGAACGCTCAGAGGATAGAGAGGTTGGAGAAGAACCACTGCATCCTTGAAGAGCTCCAGTGCCCCCCTGTCAGTAAGGGGAGAGGGCGGCACCGCAGCGTCAGGCCTGTGAGCGGTGCTGCACAACACAGATAAGAGAGCACCTGAGACAAGTCAGTGGCATTTCAGCAGTCACTGTTAGACCCTGTAAAGAAAGGTGACTTTCAGAAGTGTGTGTGTGTGTGTGTGTGTGTGTGTGTGTGTGTGTGTGTTTTAAAGAGCAGATAAACTTTGTTAAGGAGTGTGAATGGTGCTGCAGCACAAAGATTAAAGGACCTGGGGAAAGTCAGCGGTATCACCCCGGCTCGTATATATTTTGTTTTATGAAACCATTAAAGATGATTTTCCTTCTTCATTAAGACTGAATGACCTCTAGAGTTCCCTGTAGAGAAGAAGTACTGCCAATAGAATAGGACTCTCTATCATGAACCTATTGGCTCCATGCTGCCTAATGCCAGGCGTGGGCTAGAGGGGTATAACGCCCCCCAGCATTGAGGAGCTGTGGAGCAGTGGAAGAACTGTGTTCTCTGGAATGATGATGGTGGTGGAGCTCCATCTGTTACTTTTGTAATAAGCTGGAGTGGCGATAATCATCCAGCACCCTGACCTTACTAACGCTCATCATTGAATGCAATCAAATCCTCACAACAATGCTCTTCCACAATCTAGTAGAAAGTCTTCTTCTCCGGACAGTAGAGACAGTTACTCCAACAAAAGCAGGAGAAACAATGAGCAGCAATGAATGAGCAGGTGTCCCAATACTTTTGAACACAGTCACATTTTTTTTTACTGTAGAACCTCCAGATCTCATCAGAACAGATAAAGCAGCTGAACATAAATCCAGTAAAAAGGAGAAACAAGAGCTTCTCATTCTGAAGAAAGAAAGTAGTGAGATCTTGTCGGTGAGCTAGTCTGAAGAACAGAGCTCGGTTCCTCCAGGTTTCTCCTGGACACCCCCCAGTCCAGCCAGCACAGCGTGGAGGATGTGTTCAACTCCATCAGCAGCAGCAGCTCACCTGATTTACCATCATTAAGCCCTGATTTACCACCAAACCAGGTGTTGATCTGAGGAGAACTCTAAATAATACTAGACTCCATAAGGAGAACTTTGGAGATGTTCTACTGATGAACACAGTGATGGAGAACCTCCACCACTTTCTGTAGGAGTGTTATTATTAGTGTTTATTCTAATATCAGTGGAGATGAGCTGCAAATATATGAATAAATGAAAACTCTGACAAAATGCGTTTGAGAAATGGAGTAGTCTTTTAATAAGTGTTAATCTCCACCTACCAGCTGCTGATTTTACACCTGAATGAGCAAGAATCAGATCAACCTTTGGTCACCAATTCCAACTGGACACATGGAGGACGCACCTCTTCCTCTACAGGACCTGTCTTTCAGACCAACTAATACTCAGAGTGCTCTTCTGTGTGCCAAACTCTAGTCTGTTGTACAGACCTCGTACATTTCACTGTCCCAACATGCTATTGGCCAAGCCTGACTGCACAACGGAAGACTGTACCGAGCCATTCCTTTCCTTCTACAGTGGATAAACAGTTGGTTATTGCGACTGCCTTAAGGTCTCTAATATACCTAAAACAAAAACAAATCATTAAAATGATGGATTTCCCAAATCTGCACCAGCCTTTTCCCTCCCAAGTGGTCCCCTCCATGCTCTGTGTGAGACTGAGAGGGGCTGACAGTTACTGTGTGTTAGGTCTACACTATCTAAACAAAAAGCAGCTCTAAACAGAGGAGTCAGTAGTCAAGAAATGGCCAGTCCACAGTTGACCATAGTCTTTTTCTTTTTTTTTTTTTCCTCGTTCATCCAAAAGGACAACTCATGCACATGTAAAACTCATACATGCCATTGTTCTAATTAGCCACTAGTCCTCTATAGATCTGATGTATCTCTCATAGGCGGCTTCATCCATTAGAGCATCCACTTCTTCTGGTTTGGATATAGTCATTTTGATCAGCCAGCCTGCAGAATGCAAAAACACCAAGTTCATCAGTTATGCAGCAAGCTGTAGTATTTACAGTATACACTGACCAGCCATGACATTAGCAACACTGAGAGGTCAACGGTCGGCTCTTGAAGGTGATGTGTTGAAACATACTCAGACACTTTGACAAGAACTAGACAACTGGGTCAGAACATCTCTGAAACATCAGGGCGGGTGTTGTGGGGTGTTCCCAGTATTCAGTGGTCAGTTTCTACCTAAAGGTCTTCAGCAAAAGAACGGGTCATGGGCACCAAAGGCTTATTGATGCTCATGGAGGTCCCACCTCACAACTTACAGGGCTTGCTGAATCTGAAGCTGCTGCTAATATGTATAAGGCTTGGTGTCAGATACCATGGGACTCCTTCAGAGGTCTTGTGGAGCCCATGGGTGGAGCCCATGCTTTGAAAGGTCAGGAGGACCAACTCAATATTAGACAGGAGGTGCTAATGTTATGGCTGATTGGTGTAATCATCGCAATGGAGCTACGACAGCTAAGCATTAGTATTCAATATGTTTAAGGGAGCCAGGGAGGCTTTTTAATTAAGGAAGGACCGGAATGAAGAATAACTTCTCACCATCTTTGTAGCAAGACTTGTTGACCAGTCCGGGATTGTCAGATAGGGCATCGTTGACCTCCGTCACCTCGCCCGTTAATGGGGAATATAGCTCACTAGCTGCCTTAACACTCTCCAGAGCTCCAAACTCATCTATACAAACACAAACCAGGACAAATATGACCGTTTATGACAGTATATGGTCACCTGTTCACTGTACGCTGCATCGTTAGCTGGCTTGTGTGCAAAAACACACCCAAATATGTGACTCTTACCTGACTGCGAGAGCTTCGTGCCAACTTCAGGCAGACCACAGTAGACCACATCGCCCAAGGCCTCCTGAAAGCATTATAATCAGTATGAGACTCAGTGGCTGCTTCTACACACACAATTCAATTACACAAGAACTGAAGCCAGCTGTACTGTCCACTGTGCACATGACACGACTCTACTAACTGACTAGTGACTCCCTCAACCCACCTGGGCAAAGTTACTGATGCCAACGGTGCCGACGCCATCTTTCACTCGTACCCACTCGTGCTTGTCTGTGTATTTTAGTGCTGCAGAGGGAAACGCATATGTTATAAAAGCAGTTTTCATGTCAGTAACAAGCAACATAGGCGGCTTGACAGTAGTACAATACACACAGTGCATGGACAAAAGTATTGGGACACCTCTTAATCATTGAATTCAGGTGTCTCATTCAGCCTCAGGTGTATAAAATCAAGCCTCTAGTCCTGCAGTCTGTCTTTCTTCCACACATCAGTGAAAGAACGGGAGGTTCTGAAGAGCTCACTGAGCTCCAGCGTGGTTCTGTATGTAATAGGAGACACCGCTGCACCAACAACAAGTCAGCTGGTGAAATTTAGACCTTCCCTTCTAGATCTTCCTCCATCAGCTGTGAGTGGTGTTATTATTGAACAGTGGAAGAGTTTAGGAGGAACAGCTCACAGAGAGCAGCTCAGCCACCGAGTGTCTGTCAGACCACGTAAAGTTACAGAGCGGGGTCAGGGCCGAGTGATGAGCTCACACTCATGCTTACACAACATGTCCAAATGTTTGTGGACAGCCCTTCTAATAACTACATTCAGCTACTTTAAGTTGCACCCATTGCTGACACAGATGTGCCAGTGCACACTTACAGCTTGTCTAGTCCCTGTAGAGAAGAAGTACTGCCAATAGAATAGGACTCTCTGGAGCAGATCAACATCATGACCCTATTGGCACCATGCTGCCTAATAATGCCAGGTGTGAGCTATAGAGGGGTATAAAGCCCCCCAGCATAGAGTGTGTTCTCTGGAACGATAATGATGAGGGTGGCGCTCCATCCAGAACTTTTGAGATGAGTTGGGGTGGAGTGGTGAGCATCCAGCATCATGACCTCACTAACGCTCTTGTGGCTGAATGCAACCAAATCCTCACAGCAATGCGCCTCCCTCCCTAGAAAGTCAGTAGAGACAGTTACTCCAACAGAAGCAGGAGAAACTCTTTAGTGCTCTTGAATTTCAGAAGAAGCCAGGAATGAGGAGGTGTCCAAATACTTTTGTCCTGAGCTTTCTGCTCTCTGTGCGGACTCCCTGACACCGGCCATGAAGTTCCAGGTAAGAGTCTGGAGGCTGCTCTGTAATAAAAACCCACACGGTGCTGAAAAGCGTTCGCCTCCTGAGGAGGAGGAGGAGGAGGAGCAGGGGATGGAGGAGAGGAGGAGGAGGAGGTGGAGGAGGTGGAGGAGGAGGTCACAGGCTGCTAAACACAACCGAGATTACTGATACCTGCATTAAAGCGAGGAGTCACTGACAGGTCCCTTTTAAAACATGTCCCGGGCAGCAGTCGGGCGGCAGGCGAGGCGAGGGGAGGGGAGAGTTTGGGGAGGGAGCGAGAGAAGCGTGCAGAGGCACAGCGCAGCACTGCATACGCCGCCATCTTCCCCTCTTACGTGTAAAGCAGGGGACCAGCCGCGTCGCGCCTTAATTAGGTCACCGCTGATGGCGGGGATTATTTTAGGGACTAAAGTTATTTATTTATTTATTTATTTATTTATTTATTTATTTATTTATTTATTTATTTATTTATTTTTCCATCCTCTTTACAAAATGTTTTTACTCTTGGTGCACATTGTTTTATACATTTATTATTTCTCATATATATAAATATATATTACACGCTGTTTCGGTAAAAAAAAAAAAAAAATTAAATAAAAAATAAATACAGCGTTAAAGTTATTTATTTATTTATTTATTTATTTATCCTCTTTACAAAATGTTTTTACTCTTGGTGCACATTGTTTTATATATTTATTATTTCTCATATATATATATATATATATATATTACACGCTGTTGATGTTGTGCAACATATGTTTGCTTTCGGTAAAAAAATTAATAAATAATATTAAATAAAAAAATAAATACAGCGTTAAAGTTTTTTATTTATTTATTTATTTATTTAACCATCCTCTTTACAAAATGTTTTTACTCTTGGTGCGCATTGTTTTATACATTTATTATTTCTCATATATATATATATATATATATATATATATATAAAATATATATATATAAATAAAAAATAAATACAGCGTTAAAGTTTTTTATTTATTTATTTATTTTAGTACGAATTCATAATCATAAATTAAAAGCATCTGAAACTAAATAAAGCAAAACAGTATCTGAAAACAGTATTATATTTTAACATATGTATAATATATGTGTAAAACGTGTTTTTTTATTGGTTTTTTTTTCTTTTTAATCAAGATATAAAGATATATAATAAAGTCCTGTTACACAGACCTACATATTTTAAAATCTATTTTAAAATAATATTTAAACGCAAGTACAGTAATAGCTGAAAATGCTAAAAATGCTCTATAAATGTTGCCTTGTATTCTGATGCACAAAACTTCTTATATTTATAGTTTTTAGTTTTTTTTTTTTTAAAACAGATAACAAATAATTATAAATTCATATAATACTTATAAATTCCAGGCCATTGTTGTTTTAAAAAAAAGAAAAAATATATAAAATAAATAAATAAATAAGCAGAATAAATATAAACATAAATAAATTTTTTTTAGTTATTTAGTTATTATTAAAGTTATTTTTCCTTTCTACTCTCCAGTCTCACCTATTCAATTCAAAACTGCACCCCTTACCTGACCAACTCTGCGAACCGGGCCGCTCTGATTGGCTGATTCTCGCGGGGGCGGGGTTTGTCTGAATACGGGTGGGAAAGGAAAGCCAGCGCAGGGTCTCAGTCTCAGTCTTCCAGCGCTGCAGAGAGGACTATGGGCATGTCAGGCACCTCGCTGCGGACACAGACCCATCATCACTCCGCCTAACCCCCACTGTTCCTCACCAGCTTCAGGAGACGCAGCACTTTTAGTAGATTAAAGAAAGAAAAAAGGTAAAAGTTGAGACTTTCCACAGACTAAACCCACGACGATGCCCTCGTAGTTCAACCGCTTTCCAGGAGGACTCTGCCCTGAGATGAACGAACAGCGGAAAGTGAAAGTGTCTTTTCTCTGGACTCTCTTCATTCTCAAACTGCTCGTAATCCCAGGTGGGTGATTTCAGCCTGCACCTCTCTAAATGTCTGTGATGCACGAGCAGCCGTGTGTATGATGCTTGTATGATTATAGATTATTATATTATTAGGTTTTTATTAATAAACATGATTTTGTTTTGTTGCTCATCTAATGCAGTATTATCTTATACTGAGGCCAGTTAGTCTGTTTATTAATTCACAATTTATATTAGTTTCATATGATTGCATTCTGTTTTTATTTACGTTTTAAAGTAAAAAATATTTAGAATTATTGATAATTTTATTATTATATATATAATATTTATTTATTTATTTATTTATTTATTTATTTTAGAGATACAGTTTTATAAGGAGATTTTAGTAATTGCTTTTATTAATATTTAAAATATTGTTTTATTATAGGATGGTTTTAGACTACTTTTCCACATTTAACATCATAATGTCATAAAGCCCTTAAGACCGTAATGGTAGTACTGAAGTTTTATTTCAAGTATGCAACTTATATTATAAGTTATATGTTATTATTATTATTATTATTATTATTATTATTATTATTATGATTATTATTATTACTTATTATTGTTATTATTATGATGATGATGATGATTATTACTTATTATTATTATTATTTACAATAAATTTAGTTTTTTTAAATAATCTATCTGTCTAATATTGTATTATTCTACACTTAAAAAGCTCAAATTGAGTTTATTAAATATGTTTTGTGTCTGATAGGATTTTTTTGCCAGGCAAAACCAGAAAACAACTTGCATAGGTAAGTTATTTTATATCAATTAAATGACAATACATCAATTATTTTTGTAAGCGGCATAATTTCAGCAGGCAATGTGGCAAAACCTGTTGAAATTCTCAACAAAGTAATGGGAATGTGTGGGCTAATGGGATCTTACTGATGTGAGTGAGAGAGAGAGAGAGAGTGAGAGAGTGAGAGAGTGAGAGTGAGAGTGAGAGTGAGAGAGAGAGAGAGAGAGAGACAGAGAGACAGAGAGAGAGACATGGGCTCTGATGGGCAGATAAACTAGTTCAGCCACTAGTTTGAAATTTGTCAATCAGTCAATATCTGTGATGGTATTGATACTGGTTATAACACACAATCCAGAAATACCACCGATCAGCGCCATCTTCATCATCACCATCATCTTCATCAATGCATCTTAAGTCGCTGTAAAGCCGCTCTCTCACCGTCACTGTGCCGCTAATACTGCTCTCTTTGTACTGCTTCTAAAAGGAGGGTTAATGCACTGCGCCAGAAACGAGATCTCTTCCGAGAGGAGGTGAGTATACCTAAGAGAAAATGTCTGGGGAGAGTGGAGCAACCACACACACACACACACACACACACACACACACACAACTAAGGCACTCTGCATGTTGACAAAGCTGTCTTTGTAGAGTTAGCACAAATGCTACAACACTAAGAGCTACAGCTCCCAAATGTCTGCTGCTGTCATGCCATCTCAGAGAAACACTGGCCCAGTCTCGCCAGTCTCCGAGGCCTGACGTGGAGCCGGGTCGTCCATTTAGACTCAAACACCAAGAAAATGCTCTTAAAAGCTTCATCATGAACATCAGCTTCGTCTCCTTTCCAGACCTTTAGTGCAGTGCTGTCGGATTCAGCTCTTCCTCGACGTGTTCTTCATAATTACACAGTTCGGGATGCCTCTACAGGTAACTACAGAGCCATATACACACACACATCCTCACCGAGAGGTCACTTAATGACCTGCACTAGCTAAAAGTCTTAAACACCTTCAGATCGAGCTGCTTATCTGCTCAGTAAATCACTGATATCAGAATAAACACTAATAATAACACTCCTACAGAAAGTGGTGGTGGTTCTTGTGGAGTCTAGCTCATTTTACTCTATTTAGACCATATATGGACAAAAGTATTGGGACACCTGCCCATTCTCTGAGAGTTGAGAGAGATCTTGAGCTGCTTTTGTTGGAGTAACAGTCTCTACTGTCCAGGGCTTACTGAAGGCTTTCTACTAGATTTTGGAGGAGCATTGCTGTGAGGGTTTGATTGCATTCAGCAAATGAGGTCAGGATGTTAATGTGGTGGATGGATGTTGTGATCATTCTCAACTCCACAGTATTTGATGGAGCACCACCATAAGTCCACCATAAGAGAACACCTCAATGCTCCCCAATGCTGGGGGGCGTTATACCCCTTCATAGCCCACACCTGGCATTAGGCAGCATGGTGCCAATAGGTTCATCAGGTTGATCTGCTCCAGAGAGTCCTATTCTATTGGCAGTACTTCTTCTCTACAGGGACTAGAACTTACAGTAGATTAATGCATTTATTAGAAGGGGTGTCCACAAACATTTGGACATATAGTGTATGCTGACCTGCATTTGTGGTACTTAATACATTCAAATGAACGGTTTCTAATGTGTGTGTGTGTGTATGTGTGTGTTTCCGTTTGTCACAGAGTATTGCGGGTGTCTTAATGGGGGCTGGTGTCAGGACGGAGGCCACTGTGACTGTGCTCAGTTCCAGGCTCTGGGAGAGCGCTGCCAAATCAGTGAGTAACATCACAGAGTGAGTGGACTCACAAAGCTGTGCCGAGATATGCAGGAGATTCGGGAGGGGTGAAAGGAGTGACTTAGTCGTGAGCCCTTTGAGAAACACTCTTCCACGGAACCTGATCTCGATGCTGAAGTACCTATACGCTCTAACTATGTCATTAATGAAATCGGGGTCGTGTAACAGTCCGGGCTGCACCTAAGCTCAAAGGTGGCTCTCAAAGGGTTGAGTGAGCATCACACTGAACACTCTCTCTCTCTCTCTCTCTCTCTCTCTCTCTCTAGCAGTTAAGATGCCATTAAAACTCGGAAGCTTAAGGTGTCAATTTGCCGTAATCGCATGTACCATACGGCTGACTGGTGTGTTTTGTGTGTTTAGCTCGTTTTCTGGCGTTGGGTTACTGATGTGCTTGAAGCAAACCACTCCTGACAAAGAGCCTCTGTACATACGTTTAATTAAGCAAGCTGAGTTCTGCTGTAAAGCAGCCATGTTAGCCCAAGGCTTTTACAGCTTGCAGTAAAGACCATTAGGAATGATCATTAAGGAGGGTTTTTTTCCAAAATGAACATTAATATAATATTATAACATTAAAAAACACATTAATCACCACTTTGTCTTTAGTTCAGGTCATTTATTTCATTTACTCTAATCTGTTTTACTAGTTTTTAATGATTTAATGAATACTTACATGGCAGAAATTGGTGAAAATCATACTTCAAACTACTCCCAGGTCTCTGATTTAGACTTTAATATTCTAATATTTGACATTAAATGCACATTTTTTTAGGCATAACTGTTAAATGCTTGGAAACGTGTCCAAAAATAAATTACTTTTCTAATCAAAGACTTAACAAAGATTAAATATCTAAAAAAAAGCTTGTATTTCCGTGTTTGCTGTTTTTTTGTAAATCTGGCAGATATATATATTGTGTTAAAATCTCATGATGAATGGACCAATAGAAATGCTCCATATTGGATTCCCCCTTTTTTTTCTGAGATACAAGGTTTTTGCATGGCACCCACTGCTTTTATAAACTTTTATAAATGAGAATTTTGATGCTCCTTTTTTTCAGTCCCCAACACGGGTCAGGACAGGGATGGGATTTGTCGTTCGTGGGGGCAGCATCATTTTGAGACATTCGATGGGATGTACTACTACTTCCCCGGAACGTGTTCATATATCCTGGCCAAAGACTGCCAGTCAGCGGAGCCTCAGTATACTGTGTGGGTGAGTTACTGTATGTCCTCGTTTCACACAAAGCTGGCCTATAGAATACACTGATCCACACAGCACTGACCGGGAGTCTCTGTTTCTTCAGACTGGTGGTCTGGAAGCATTATGTGAGAATTGGTATTTGATAGTACACATGCATTTGTTGACAAGCTGAGAGATCCAGAAGCTTGTAAAGAAGAAAAAAAATCTAAAATGAAAACACCCAAAACCCCTCCCAGCACATCCAAAACTCCTCCCAGCACATCCAAAACCCCTCCCAGCACATCCAAAACTCCTCCCAACACATCCAAAACAGCTCCCAGCACATCCAAAACCCCTCCCAGCACATCCAAAACCCCTCCCAGCACATCCAAAACTCCTCCCAGCACATCCAAAATTCCTCCCAGCACAACCAAAACTCCTCCCAGCACAACCAAAATTCCTCCCAGCACAACCAAAACTCCTCCCAGCACATCCAAAACTCCTCCCAGCACATCCAAAACCCCTCCCAGCACAACCAAAACCCCTCCCAGCACATCCAAAACTCCTCCCAGCACATCCAAAACTCCTCCCAGCACAACCAAAACCCCTCCCAAAACATCCAAAACTCCTCCCAAAACATCCAAAACTCCTCCCAGCACATCCAAAACCCCTCCCAAAACATCCAAAACTCCTCCCAAAACATCCAAAACTCCTCCCAGCACAACTTCCACTGATGCGGCATCATCCGAAAAGGAAAGCGCGGCTCCTCAGCTCAGATACAACAGTTAACTGACGGCTGTGCTGACCAGCCTGACCACCCCTGAGAGAGCAAGGCCAGCTGTGCTCTATCAGACTCTGATGGCAAGCAGCATGACCCAGGGTCCGGATCTCTCAGAGCCCCAGAGTTTTGTATGATTATTGATCTGATCTCTCTCTCTCTCTCTCTCTCTCTCTCTCTCTCTCTCTCTCTCTCTCTCTCTGAATGGCAGGTCCATAACAGTCGTTCGTGTGGTGGCTCAGTGTATTCCTGTCCTCGTGCTCTCAGTTTGTTCTTTCCTAACGAGGAGGAGATCCGCATTAGCGGCTACCAGGTGCTAAAAGGGGACCGCAGGTAAGGCTGGCCCTCAGGTATAAATGAATGGACCAATAGAAAGACTGCAACAATGTGTAATTGTAGAGTAATTGTATTTACTTGCGTATATTCATTCAAATCATACAACAAACTTCCACTATGTCCAAATGTTTGTGGACACCCCTTCTAATGACTACATTTAGCTACTTTCAGTTGCATCCACTGCTGCATCATCTTGACCTCACCAACGCTTATGTTGCTGTATGCAATCAAATCCTCATAGCAAAGCTCCTCGAAAATTTAGTAAGCCTTTTTTATTGTTGGAGACAGTTACTCTAACAACAGCAGGATACACACTTTACTTTTAATACCCTTGATTTCAGAAGAAGCAAAGAGCAGGTGTCCCAATACTTCTGTCCATGTGGTGTATTTTTCACTGGGGCCTAGTCTAGCTGACTTTTTGACTTTTGCCTGCTTCCTGCTGTAGACTGACCCTGCCCCATACAGTGCATAACGTGTTCATCGAGCGTCTGGCAGACTACATCCTGGTGAAGAGCACCTTCGGCTTCTCTCTGGCATGGGACGGGAGCTCCGGGGTCTACCTCAAAATGACAGAGAGCCACAAAGGCCGGCCTTGTGGGCTGTGCGGAAACTACAATGATGACGGATCGGATGATCTCAGCAGCACTCGTGGTGAGACAAACAGACTGAGGCGCACTTATCATATCTATCAGCGGCCAATTCAGGCTCATTATATCAGCTCCGCACGTAGCCGGGTTTGACCGAGCTCACTCACCCTGAGATTGGACCGGTCCTGCAGATGAAAGAGAGAGTTCAGACGTTTCAGCAGTGCAGTGGTGGAGGTGTAGCTGGTGTGTAGTGGCTGTAGTTCCAGGTGCAGAGTCCTTCTTTGGAATGGGTGCAAAACAGTGACAGTCATTCAGCCCATAACAACCACTCAAGCCTACACGATCCACAGTGTGACGGGGTTGAGTGTGACGGGGGTAGTACCTAGTACCTTTGTAAAAAAAAAAAACGATGCCAACATGGAAAGTTGTTGTTAATTAAGATTTTAAGCAGGAACAGGATGGAATCCATAAGCTTGCCTAGTTTGATCTGAAAGTAAAAATCTTTTATTATTTAGATAAAAGGCAGATAATCTGACCTTTATTTGAAGTTTTTACAAAGTAATTTTCAAAGTTGGGAAATTTACAGTGGGAATAAAATGGGAATATTTGAAGCTAAAAGTGAGAAATGTTCATATAGTTGATAAAAAAAATATGATAAAGCATATAATTTTGGCTAAAATAATTCAATTTGAGACCAAAACAGTTGAAAAGCAAAGCTGCTCCTCAATCCCAGACATGTGGCACATTACACATTGCAGGGTTACTGAGACCACACCCCCTGCTGCACTGTCCATTCCTCCAGCACATGTCCAGCACACCACCACTTGTGGGAAAATACACTTTTATATGATTTGATGTTAATAATAAATAATTAATATGTTTAATTTGTTAATAATAGTGTATGACATAGTTCCTTTAAATGGTTCAATATTTACTATTAATTCCAATAAATTCCCATAATTTCCATGAAAAGTTTACATTTTGGAATACTTCTGAGCTAAAGTTCCTATGGATAGTTACGGTAAATTTATCTGTAAACTTTCCACCCCTTTGCAACCCTAATTTGAAGTATGCAGTCAAAGAGGCTTTGGTGATGTCACTTCCTCAAAATAATTTCAGAACTTCAGAACAGAAGGTTGAGTGAGGGACTACAGAAAATGTTGCAATATTTAGAAATACAAACATATTTTTAGAAAAAATATATATTTTTGTGAAATATGTTATTTTAAATTTTAATAAAATAAAAGTATTTAATAACTTCTCTGGAAACACAAGATTTAAAGGTTTATTTGTTTAATTAATACATTTATTTATTTATTTATATATATTTTCATAAATGTAATATGGGTAAGTAATATTTTAGCGTTTTCTCTAATTGATAATATTAATCATATATCATAGGGACTTAAGGGACATAAACTATTAAGAGATTAAAGATTCAGCATTGCCAACATCCAGCTTCGTTTATTTACAATTTCTGTGAAATTCAGCCAAAATAAAGTGAAGTGGTTAGCTTGACCATGCTCAGCAATTAATATGAAGGTATAATATTTCTATATATTGTAATATAATGTAAATTAATTTAATATAATATAATATGAAGTATTTTTACTGATAAATGTGTGTTGCTGTTTGCCCTGTGCTCTGTGTTGTTCTGCTCAGGTCTGAACTCTGAGGACGTTGCTGAGTTTGGCAACAGCTGGACTGTCCACCTTCCTCACGAACGCCCCTGTCCTGCCGTAGACGAAGACTTCCCTGGACCCTGCTCATCTGAGTCGGATATGGATGTATGCTTTTTCCTTGTTCTTTGGAAAGCAGTTCAGCGTCTAGGAGTTGTGTATTGCTGGCAGGTTGTTATATTAGGGTTCTCAGGTTCTCATTTCCGGCAGGGTCAGAGCTCTGGATATTCTGAATGAATGCCTTCATAAGCAGCAGCTTCGTAAGCAGCTCGAGATCAGAGAGTCTGTTGAAAGCCATAAATGTGAATGTACAGTATAGCTGAATTGTTGAAGATAGATTTAAGTGTGTGTGTGTGTGTGTGTGTGTGTTATTCAGACGCTATATCTTCTTCTGTGTTTTTTTTATTATTATTTTACAGGATGCCATTGAGAAGTGTAACGCTTTGCTCTTCTTCCCGTTCGTCTCCTGCCATGAGAACATCGATCCCAATCCTTTTGTCGCCAGCTGTGTTTCAGACCTGTGTGTGTAAGTAACACCAGTGAGGTAGCACATGCAGAAGTTTAGGCGCCCCTGGTCAAATTACCTGTGTTTTTATTATGTAAATAAGTTCTCATCCTCCACAGAGACGCACGTCTGCACAGTCGAACGCAACAGTACTGTTTGATTGCTTCATTTAATATATTTCAAATAAATAAATAAAAAAAAGTAATGGCACATTCAATTTATTTTTAATTATTATTATTATTTTTAAATAATGTGTTATTTTTCCAGCATGTTAAATGCAATTTTTAAAAATAAATATATTTTTTGTAATATTTTTATGTATATATTTGTATATATTTTATTATTTTTTTTCTTTTAAGTTTGTTTCAGTAGAGGATTGCTTTACATTTACAGTTAAAAAAATAATTTAAAAATGTGTAATTTGACCAAGGGTGCCCAAACTTTTGCCTAGGGCCACTAATAACAGTTTAACCACAAGTATTTAAAAGGTGATGACGTTGTTGGCAGAGTTAGGCTCTCTCTCTCTCTCTCTCTCTCTCTCTCTCTCTCCACTGTTTCTGCTTTAGACTCTTTCTAACATTCCACACTATGCAATTACAACAGGATTATGCTAATTAATGAAATGACTGGCAGGGTGAGAGTACTATGTTGGTGTGTGTGTGTGTGTTTGGGTGGGTGGGTGTGTTAGATTGGATTAGATTGATTAAAGTGATGACATGGCTGCTGGGGTTATGAGGAGGTTCAGGCTCAGCTGCTGAGTGAGATGGTGGGGAGAGGCTCGGATTCCAGAAGCACAGAGTTGAGCAACGCGATATTCCTGTAGCTTCGGCTAAATGTGCACTGACTGCCTGCTGACGTAGAGGCGAGCTGCATTTGAGGACATGCAGTGACTGATTGTGCCTCTGTCTGATTGCTGTAGCTGTGCGTTTAAGCTTCTGCAGGTTCTGTAGACTCGGTACGCGTTACATCTCGGCGTGTCTGGGGGGGGGGGTCTTTAGGATTCTGAAATGGTCTGAAATTTTTAAATTTTGCATGCATCAGCTGTGTGTGTGTGTGTGTGTGTGTGTGTGTGCATTCACACATCTGTGTCAGCAGTGGCTCCTTAAAGGAGCTGAATGCATTAATTTATTGGGGTGTCCACAAACTTTTGACAGACAACCATATACACCATTTGTGACATTTTTGTGACACAGATGGAATTCAGCTTCTGTCTTTATCCCATCCGTGCAGTGAACACACACATACACACCAGTGAAACACACACACAGTGGACAGTGAGCACCCAGTGAGCAATAGCTGCCCATCGGAGAACAGAGAGAAGGAAGGGCCTTGCTCAAGGGCCCAACAGTGGCAGCTTGCCGAGCCTGGGAATCAAACCCACAACCCTGTCATCAATAGCCCGGAGCTCTAACCGCTGAGCCGCCACCACTAAAATGAATAGAATTCCTAGAATTCCCAATATCGGACCACCCCTGATATTAAATGTAACCTTTGGATGTCTGAAGACGCCAGATGTGTCTAAGTCCAGCTGTTTTAACAGTATGAACTCTTCATCTTTTCATCAGTTCAGATGACGCGGACACGTTTTGCCGAACGCTTGTTGAATACACCAGAGCCTGCTCCCATGTGGGCTACCCAGTCCGCGAATGGAGGGACAGCTTTCCTACCTGTGGTGAGTACAGCTTGGCCAACGTGCTCAGCCAGTCTTATTACACATGATGGCAGGATAGCCGTGGGCAGTCATTCCAGGTAAGCCAGGTGTGGAAGGTTGGGCATTTAGGGATTTTGCATTTAATTACATGATTAATGACTTATCTTATTCAACATTACAGCCCATATAATATATGTAATATGTTATAGCGGATGGATGTGAGGACAGCTTCGTCCATAGAGACTGCATCAGCTGCTGTCCCCCTACCTGCACGTTTGAAAAAGAGTGCCTGGGCACCAACTTGCACTGCCTGGACGGCTGCTACTGCCCTGATGGTGAGTCTTGTGGTGTAGTCTCGTGGTGTAATCTTCTGAAAGTGTGTGTTCACTCACAAGCTCTCCTCCTGTCCTCCACTCTCAGGGTTAATTCTACAGAATGGGACGTGTATAGCAGTGTCTCAGTGTCCGTGTGTGTATCATGGCACAGCCTATCCTCTGGGCCATGTTCTGGAGCAGGGCTGCTCTGTCTGGTGAGAATGCTCGTTTTTATTTAGAGCTTTTAATGAACAGCTGAGCTTGGAGCACTGGAAGCTTCCCCAGCCTTCACACATTGATCACAATTTCAGACTTTTCTTGCCTTGGTTTGGGAATGTCAAGGAAGTATCAACTTATGTTCGTTTTATTTCCAGTGTCTGCATGGGAGGAGTTTGGAACTGCACTGAAAACAACTGCACTGGTAAGTCTATGGACCAGATTCATATACGAGTGTTGCAACCAACAGTATGTAGCAATATTACCTTAAACCAGCAGCTACAGGATCATGTTGATGCCCCACTGACTGAACTGAACAGGGGGAGAACGGCGTCTCCGTCATTCCCATTCCGGGCCGGAACGCTGCTGCTACTGCACTATGGAGGTTTGGTGGTGGAGCTGCAGGAGGAGAACCTCTCTCCAGAACTGCTGCTGTGTAACACTGCGTAACCCATAGAGTCATATTAGTGTAAAATCCTGTAGTATTACTCTATCGCCTCTGCCCACATGCTTCCACACCTTCAGATCAAGCTTCTGCAGCTCTCAGCTTGTCCAGAAATGCATGTGTACAGCTGCTCAATTAGGGGGCGTGATCTGTATTTTTTGTACTGCAGTGAAAAAAGTAAAAGTGAATTACACTCCCCACCTGTAGAGGGAGCCCACAAGCCGAAATACAAATTATTGCATACTGCTGCTTTAAGTTCTAGTTATAATGTCATAACGTGCTGTTTATTGCTGTGGTTTTGTTGCATGTGACTTCCAAGACTGCCAATTAACAGTGATATGTAAATGAGGTCATGCATATTAATGACCAGTGCTCATTTCCTGTTCATTTATTTGGTAAAGAAACAATAGTGACGTGACATTTAATGTAAAAGTAGCTTCTATTTAGTGTCACTGCTGCGCTGTTTCCTAATAAGACCCTTCGGCTCCTTTTGTTCTCACAACATAATAATCATCACAGTGGTCACTGTTGTGCAAACACCTTGTATCTCCATTTTTAGTGTGAATCTGGTTGTTCTTTACCTTGTATCAGAATTTCATGATGAACCAATAGAAATGCTCCAAAAAGAGTTAAATCTTTTTCTATTGACTTTCATTGAAAGTTAGGACGTTTCCTCCTGTAAAGCTGCTGTTAAAATTAGTGTGTGTGTGTGTGTGTGTGTGTGTGTGTTTTGTTCTTCAGCAGAGTGCACTGTGGTGGGAGACACACACGTGACTACGTTCGATGGGCGAATTTTCATGCACACAGGCTCATGCCAGTATGTCCTGGTGAAGAGCCGTGGCAGCACCAAGTTCACCGTCACACTGCAGTATGCAGCCTGCGGGGAGGTATGAGTGTGTATGTGTGTGTGTGTATGAATGAGAATGTGTAATAAACATGTAATAAACAAGGGCTCAGTTATACCACTGTAGGAATACATGAATTACTACAGATCCACTGGTCAGAGGTTTGGTCTCTGACCATCACAGTCAAATTAGGCTCAGTAACAACTGCTTAATTACTTGGTGAGTTGAATCAGGTGTGCTGTAGAGTAAAAAACTGTAACGCTTCAAGGCTTATCACACACTAAGGTGTATTACATAGTAACTACAGAGACTTCTGTACAAACCGGAGGGGCTAATTCTTTGGTAATAGGTGGTCCGCAGTGGTCCATAGGCTGTTTAAAGGTTTAGGGAAAGGTCTAGAATGAAGCGAGAGAAGTTTGCAGTGTTTAATTTGTAGGTTCCTGCAAAACCAGGTGGGAATTAAACTTGCTTTTGACTTGTTTAAATGATGGCATCTGTTTAAAGCTCCATTCTGCAGCAATTTCGCTTTAAACAGCAGCTTCAGAATCAATTTGATGTTACAGTGACTTACAGTAACTCATGATTTTCGCATAATGCTACTTTAAATTAAGCCCTCGTTGGGTCATATGTATTAAAATAAGTTGTCTAATTTGTAACAGATGGATTTTCAATACAATTTCCGATCATGAGATCAAGGTTCAGTTTGATTTGACATCTTTTGTACAACTAGACATGCAGATTTACTTTACCCGACTGGACAAGTAAGTGTATCGACCAGTTGTCCGGCACAAATTCTCACTTTTCCTGGACTTTTCTTGTTTATCTCTACTATGTTATGGTAATGTACATTTTTACGTGCTTTTTCTGTGTTGGTATTTGTGTTTCTCAGACTCAGGAACATTCCTGTTGTCACTCGGTGACTTTAGTGGTAGATGAGGATGTCAGCAGGCAAGTTACGCTCACCAGAGAAGGAGAGGTCCTCATTGGAGCCAGCATGGCTGTCAACTTACCATACGCAGACGGTAAGATCAGATGGGTTTCTGAGGTTTAACCACTTTAACTCAAGTAGAAATACAGTACCTGTAAGCCAGTAGTCAGAATATTAATATCTGCTTGCCACTATGGGACCTTTTTTTTTACATTACACTCAGTGTGGGATATAGCAAGTAGTTTAGAATAGGGGTAAGTGGGCTCACGCCTATTTTAGGGTTGGTAATATTGATAGATATTGATAGATTTACTTACAGCTGGACTGATTTTGTCTTTGTTTGGGGGTTATATAAGCTGGAACTGTTTGGGAGGCTGTCTCCCCTCCAACCCCCCTGTAAATAATGCCTATGTACATGCATTGCCAGTTATCCACCAGAGCAGAATTGCCCTGGCGTTCATTAACTAGGATGGTTTAGTCCTCTGCTCCCATCAAATTTGCAATACTACTCAAGCTCTGGCTCTTCACTGATTGACTGCCTTTGGAAAAATACCCTAATTAGGCATGGGCTGTATTTTGCTCTGTCTGTATAGGCTGCATTACTCACCTATGTCTGTTTGTATGTGTGTGTGTGTGTATGTGTGTGTGTGACAGATATGGTGGATGTGCGCAGACTGACATCTGTGTTTGTGGGCCTACGTGCATCCTTTGGGCTGAAGATGCATTATGATTGGCGGGGTGGACGAATCTACCTGCAGCTGGACAGCACCTGGACAGGCTCCACCCTCGGCCTCTGCGGAACTCTCAATGGCAACCTGCGTGACGACTTCCTGTACGTTTCTGCTTCTTAAGTGAAAATATGAGCAAAATAGAACTTTAATAATCTTCCTAAAAACTACTAATGAAAATATGAGTATTTATAAAGCACTGAATTAAACTAATTAGATTAACTAGTATCATCACTGTCATATAAAATCCTGGTATCTCCAAAATAGCAAATTTACAGGAGAAGGAAAAATGCACTTTTTGACATAGTTGGAATCTGTTCATTGTGATACACGGTGTGTGTGTGTGTGTGTGTGTGTGTGTCTGTGTGTGTAAATGTCTTCCGGACTTGTGTTCTCTCCAGTTCTCCAGCTGGAATGATAGAAGGGACGCCGCAGCTGCACGCCAATGCATGGAAGGTGTCTTCAGCATGCATGAGCCCTGTTAACATCCCCATCATCGACCCCTGCGAGATGAACCAACAGAACTGTACGCACATAAATTCTGGGCTGAGTCTCTCATCCTAAATGTAGTAATAAAAAAGCACACGCACATTTTATTACTCCTTCAAAGGTGTAGAATTAGACTCAGCTGTAGACGATCAGAACATGGTTGGAGAGGATTATTCTGGAGGAGTCTGGAGTCTGATTTAAACCTCAGACGTTTAGTCTAGTCTGCTCTTGATTGATGTTTGAAGTGAGAGGTGAAGAAGATCACCATCATGGCCAGATCCAGAGAGCTCTCTGAGGCCTTCAGAAAGAAAGGTGTAGATGCAGAAGAGTCTGGGAGGAGGTTAAAAAGGTTTATTTTTCTTACAGGAAAATTTAATTAATTTCATTAATTGATGATAAATAAAGATGTTTCTTCAGGTGTGTGAGTTTAATTAGATTACCTCCATCTCTCAGCGTTGATCACATGAAGATCAAACGTCCAGATGTTTAAATATGTTAAAAAATCCTCATTTTTTACATTATCTTATTCCAGAAGAGGCTTTCTAAGTGTAGTACGTATAGCAGGTGTGATGGTGTGGTACAGTACTGTGCTGTTTGTTGTGTTGCAGCGTTCTACGCCTCAGTGTGTGACGTTCTGACTGGAGAAGTGTTTGCTCAGTGCCACGCCTACGTGAGTCCCAGCATGTACCACCAGCAGTGCCGCTTCCAGGCCTGCCGCTGTGGCAATGGCTGCCTGTGCACTGTCCTGGCCCACTACGCCTACATCTGCTCCAAACACCACGTCGCCATCAACTTCAGAGCACATGTCTCCGAATGCGGTGGGTTTAGTTCTGCACCTGTCCAGCTGTGCACATCTGAACTGTGTGTGAAAGCTTTGCTGACCCTTGATCGTACCTTTATGCGTGTTTGTGTGTGTGTGTGTGTTTAGGCATGGTGTGTTTGGGAGGGATGATGTACCATCCTTGCACATCCACATGTGGGAGAACCTGCCATTCTGTGAGCCTAGGGGAGGTGTGTGATGGGGACTGTGCTGAAGGCTGTGGCTGCATGGAGGGGATGTTGTACGATCATGCACGGCAGCGCTGTGTACCACTGTAAGCATCACGGACCCCCTGCATGCATCCAGTTCACTGTGTTTCTTAATGGACAGACTGTAAATCCAGATTTTTAGGTTTTAGGAAGTGTAACATGTTTGAAACCACACACAGCAGCTGTTAGTTGAGCTGTACGCTGTAAAAATCGGACGTGGGAGCTGGCATTATGACCAGAGGAATGACCATGGTTCAAATCCCGGGTCATGCTGCCTGCTATCAGCAGACGGAGCCTGAGGGAGCACAACTGGCCATGTTCTTTCCAGGTAGGTAGATGGCTCTGTCTCTGCCCACATCACCTCAGTGTGTGATGCTAGCCGGCACACAGGCGTCTGCAAGCCTGTGGGGTACCTGGTGCTTTCCTCTGAGCGTGTTGGTTGCCTGGTGATGTTGCAGTTGCAGCTCAGCTAATGACTGTGACATGTTTGTGAGGTATTATAAAAAATCCTGCACACCTGGATTAATTGTGTGTGTGTGTGTGTGTGTGTGTGTGTGTGATTTTCTTTTCTAGATCTCAGTGTCATTGTTACTTCATGGGCTCAGTGTTTCAGCCAGGAGAAGTTTCGTTCAGCTCCTCTGGTCCCTGGTGAGTGTGTATGTGTGTGTGTATGTGTGTGTGTACGTTTTACTAAAGCAACATTTATTTAAATTTTTTTACACCTGTAAGCCCAAAAACCAAAAAATAATAACAAATAAAACAATAACAACACATTTTTTTTGCAAAGCTAAAAGCTTTAAGCTAATAGTTTGGTCTTTTTAATTTTTTAATGAGTAATATACTATAAACCTCACTCTTTTAATGTTTCTGTTATTATTATTATTATTATTATTATTATTATCACTTTAAAAAGGAGGTTGTGGCCGACGGGGGTGTGTAGGCCTAAATTGTAGTATTGTAGGTGGCAGTGTGTGTGTGTATGTGTATGTGTATGTGTATGTGTATGTGTGTGTGTGTGTGTGTGTGTGTGTGTGTGTGTGTGGGTGTGTGTGTGTGTGTGAGGGTTTATATACCTCTCTAACCTTGCAGCTACAGCATGTTAATGCTGTACAGTAAATAGCCTGTATGACCCAATCAGCTCCTTTCAGCTCAGCGTACAACTTAGGCTGACTGAACCCCCTTAGCCCAGACATCCTGACTACAGAGGATCAAAAGGGTGTCTGATGATTTAAGACCTGAAACACCCTATGACCCTGGGTTCATTACTGACAATAATATATTCATATATTTTTCAATGTATTTTCTATTTTTCTATTTATCTTATTACTAGTTTTTATTATTATTATTATTACTACCCCCCCCCCCCCCCAGTTATTGTATCCTCTTTTTAATGTGGCTTGTGCGTACAGTACAATATGCAGTACAGTCACCACTGTTTACACGTGCTGGTAGCCGCTAACACTCTGGGTCATGTCTGTATTTTGTGGTGTGTAAGCAGTGTATGTAAAGCAGTGTATGTAAAGCAGTGTGTGTAAAGCAGTGGTCTGCAGGGACTGATGTCTACCTGATGGTGTCGTGTCTTGTGTGTGATTTATTCTCAGCCTCTGCAGAAATGCTCGTATGGAGTGTGTTCCTGAAGAAAGAGGTACATCTTATATTTCCAACTGCTTTTGCACACTTTTTGAGCTGGTGGGCCCTGGAGCTGTGTGGAGATACCTCTGTGTATCAGAGGCATCCAGTGTTTTGAGAAAGAGAGAGAGAGAGTACGGTCTTTCACCGTGCACTAAAATAACCTGGAAAAAGGAAGCCCTCAGACATGGAGCATTCTACATGAATGGTCATAAGTTATGAGATTTTTCTGTTTTTTTTTTTGTTGTTTGTTTGTTTTTTGCAGAATTTGCTGCAGCATCAGCCTTTACTTTTCATTAAAGACTTTCCACCAGATTTTTGAACATTATTCTGATTATTTGATTGCATTCAGCCTCTCCAACTCATTCTAGAGTTGTCTGAAGGTGCTTTTTGCTGAACTATCAGTGACAGCTGAAGTTAAAGTTGCTGGTCTCACTGATTGGAGTTGAAATGCTGCCGTTCACCTGATATCACAAACTCTTTTATCCAGTCCTCAAGATCTTCAGCCCAAACCGCTGTCAATGTAACCGTATCCTCATCATAGGTGTTACAGAACTGTGTTTATTAGGGTCTATTAATTAATCTGCCCTGTTCCCTTCAGAGCCAGAGAGAGGTGACTGCCCAAATGGGAAAGTCTACTACAGTTGCAGGGGCCAGCTTGGGGCAGGGCCATCTGGCGTGGGTGTAGCCTGTGAGTTGACCTGTAGGAACCTAATGTTGAATCTCACCTGTCCTCCCATGACCCCCTGTGTGCCTGGGTGTGGATGTCCTGCAGGGTACGCTCTCTCTCTGTTTCAGATGTATCACATTTGTTACACATTGCAGATCATATAAAGAACATATACATATATTAGGTCTGTAATATTTGTGTGTGTGTGTGTGTGTGTGTGTGTGTGTGTGTGTGTGTTTAGGCTGGTGGGTCATAATGGAGAGTGCTATTATCCAGAGAACTGTCCGTGTGCTTGGCTAGGTTTGGAGTATCTTCCTGGAGAGACAGTGGACACGCCTTGCTATCGATGGTCAGTGTGTTTATTTCATGATAACTGCTGAAGTACTTGTTTATTGTTTATTATTTATTGTTTATTGTGTTGTTTGCACAATGCTATTTTCTATATTTTCATGTAGAGCAAACAATTAATAACATAATAAGATGTGTTCATATTTTCTCACCTTAGACATAAATCCTTAATCCTTTTATTATTATTTTTTAATATTACCCTTTATTCAGAGCTACATATAAAATATAACATGAGGGGTAGATTTCATATCAGCATGTCAACAGTTCTTCTTTGGTGGTCAAGTTCCTGATCTAGCACACATGGCAATAAATGTGATATATAATTTTATTTGCATTTTTATAAAAAAAAAGCAGTTTTCCCTTTCTATCTTGCGTGACGGGGTGGTTGGAAAAATCTAACAATTAATTATAAACAATATAAACCAGAAATGATGTTTGTAGATTATTTCTAGTCTAAATTTGAGTCAAACTCAAGGGGCGCACACGAATCATACAATTATTTTTATTAAATTATTTTTATAATATAAAAGTTTTTATTTGAAACAATAAAGCTTATGTAAACAGAGACACATATATAATCCAGATTAGGTTCGATTAAAATATGTTAATCAATCCGGCCATGTAAAAATGGCTGGATACTGATGAAAAAAGATTCAAAATACTATGTTACCCTTTAAGAAATATTATTATCGGGGCTCCGAGTGGCTCAGCGGTCTAATATGCCACCACAATGGCCCAGGGTCCACGAGTTCGATTCTCGAGCCATGCTGCTTTTCCATCAGCAGCCGGAGACTGAGAGAGCACAATTGGCCACGCTCTCTCCTGGTGGGTAGGTGGCGCTGTCTCCCCTCATCACTATCAAAGTGGCAGCAGTTTGAGAAGAGGAGGATGAGATGTACGTTAAGTTCTTACCCTCCTAGTGTTGGGAGCATTGCTAGTGCTAGAGCGAGCTACGAATGTATAAGAAAAAAAAAAAAGTCATTTATTTATTTATTAAACACTTTATTAATAAATGACATGAATTATTAATTAATTAATTATTACATTAAAAAATAAATAAATAAAATGTTTTTATTATTTAATAATAATAAACAAACTTTTAATAATAATGACTTTTGGAATCCCATGTTTTTTGTCCATAATGCTGCTCATCAAATGACCCTCTCGCATGTTTCTGCCCTCAGTGTGTGCCATCGCGGGTTCTTCAATTGCACATACTTTCCCTGCCCCGCCGTCTGCACCATCTACAGTGACCGTCATTACCACACTTTTGACGGCCTGGAATATGACTACGTCAGCGACTGCCAGGTCTACTTAGTGAAGGTATTTGCGTGTAAAGTGTGTGTATCCGTGTGTGTGAGAGAGAGGGTCAGTGATCGAGAACATGTGTCAGTCTGTTGTTGAGCGTTTGGGAGTAAGTCTGATTTGTGGTACAAACACAGAGGGACGGAGCTTTACGCTTCCACAAATGAAAAGATTGATCACATCCACAGTGACACACCTTTAAACCGGCCAAAACGCTTTAAAAACAACAAAGAGGCTCCGAAAATGCGAGTGTGTGAGGGCCTCAGTGAGTCCGTGAGTGTGTGTGTGTGAGTGAGTTCGCTGGGCGGCTCTCTGTCAGGGTGGATAGAGTAGCAGGACCGGAGCGACTCCCACTGCTCCTAATCTTGGGAAAATCAGAGAGGATTTTTAATTAGAGCGGGATTGCTGTAACGG
This sequence comes from Salminus brasiliensis, assembly GCF_030463535.1. Classification (NCBI taxonomy): domain Eukaryota; kingdom Metazoa; phylum Chordata; class Actinopteri; order Characiformes; family Bryconidae; genus Salminus; species Salminus brasiliensis. The sequence goes on from NC_132890.1 coordinate 2,635,073, forward strand.
AGCCGTGGTGAATGTCAAACCCTGCACACTAACACAGCGCTCAGACTCGGCAAAGGCCCTCCACTAACAAAGAGCAATCTGTTCCTAATCAGCCTACGCACTGCAACCTGCTACTGCTGCTGTGAGTGTGTGTGTGAGTCAGTGTGTCTGTCTGTCTGTATGTGTGTGTGTGTGTGTGTGTGTGTATTTGGGGGAGTGTTGGTGAATGGACTTTGGTGTCTCTTAAAGGGCAGTAAGCCTCTGAGGAGTCCACTGATCTACTCAGGGGACACAGCCCTCAACTGTTACAAAAAGCCCATGTACGCAGGCATACTTTCAGATTGCTTATGTGCCATCCTGAAGGCCCCAACTGCTGCCTTCAGCGCTAAAAAGTTCAAAAGTGTGTCCATGCGTCTGATCAGACGCCTGACTCTTCTGTGTTCCTGCATCTAGAGCGTTGGTGACGTCGAGATTTCCATCACAGCCCAGAATAAAGACTGCTACGAGAGTGGAATAGTCTGCATGAAGAACCTGCTCATCTACGTTGGCCTCACTAAACTCTACTTCAGTGATAACTCAGGCAAACCTGTGAGTCTTTTCTCTTCTCGACCTTCTTCAACATTCAAATTGGGTGATCTCACGCAAAAACCTCCCATCCACAAAAATGCCAACTTTACAGGGGCTCTAATGCGGTCCAATGCACTGCCACTAGGCCCAGGGGTCATGAGTTCAAATCCCAAGCTGGGCTGTTTGCCATCAGTGGTTGGGGTCAGAGAGAGCACAATTGGCCGTGCTCTTTCTCCCTGGGTAGGTAGATGGCGCCCTCTCCCCTCATCACTCTTAAGCGATGCCCGTGCTCTCCTCCTGAGTGCGACGGCTGCCCGGCAGTGCCACATCTGCTGCAGTTTAAAAAGAGGTGGTGGCTTAGGTGGTCTGTTGTATGGACATCAGCATATCATGCAGTATCACTCATGCAAAAACCTTGAATCTTCACTTTGGCTCTTTTCGCAGTTGTGTCCAAAACTCACGATGGTTAGACCAATAGAAATGCTCGATTTTTTTCTCTGTTGAATTTTTCCCACTTTGGCACTCTGCAAATTAACCCACCACTTCGTAGCTCCCCCTAGCTTTAGCAATGCTCCCAGACACTAGGAGGGTAAAGACTTAACACACGTCTCCTCTGATACATGTGAACTGCTTTGCCGGGTGGCCGACACGCTCAGAGGAAAGCCCTGGGTCGCCAGCTCCACCACACCAGCTAACAGGCGCCTGTTCTGGCCAACGTTGCTTAAAAGTGATGAGGGGGGAGAGCGCCATCTACCCACTTGGAGGAAGCACAGCCGATTATGCTCTCTCGGACTCCAGTGTTAACCAGTGGCAAAGCAGCATGGTTCGGGATTCAAACTTGGGGCAGCCCATTAGACCACTGAGCCAGTCAGAGCCACTATAACTTGGATTAAAACTGCACCTGAGACATCTGGACGTCCAGTTAAATCACCGTTAAGTAGCAGTTATACCCTTAAATATCAGCTTCAGGATCATGCTGATGCTCCGTCAGTCCCACTCCAGGCCGGAACGCCGCTGCTGCTCACTGGCTTGTGTTTGTGTTGAATGTCCAGAGTTCCTCCACTGTGGTTGGACGAGGGTATGAGTTTGAGCTGTGGGGGGCGGGCTACTACACCGTGGTCCATTTCCCCAACCAGGACTTGACTGTGCTCTGGGACCGTAAAACGACCATCCACATCCGTGCTGGACCACGATGGAAGGTTGGTCCTCGTCATTTGCCCAGATTTTCAGAGACGTACCAATACATCAACTTTCTAGCCCTTATCATGTGTGTTTTTTGTATTTAGGGTCAGTTCAATGGCATGTGCGGGAACTTTGACATGGTGACAGTGAATGACATGACCACAGCAGGGCACATGGAGGTCAGCAATGCCCAAGCCTTTGGAGACAGCTGGGCTCTGGGCCAGGTAAATGAAGCTCTAGGACATGCCACAGTCTGAGATGATGCCAGAGGAGTAAGACACAGCCGAGGGTAACAGTGTGTGTGTTATATGATTTGTAAATGATTTCTAGAAAGCTTCCTGTGTGTGTGTGTGTGTGTGTGTGTGTGTGTGTGTGTGTTGTCTGTAGTGTGAGAGCGATTTTGTGGTACGCAGGCCTTGTGAAGGGGACCTGAGCAGACAGCCGTACGCTAAACGGGAATGTGGACTCCTCTACAGTGATGTTTTTGCTCCATGCCACAATGTTGTAAGTGCCTCCCTCAGGAGTTCAACACTGCGTTCTGTAGACTACAGAAAAGGGCACAGCTTACCCACAGCCGCACACTACACACACACACACACACACATGTCTGTTGGTGATGCACCAGCTGATAGCAGTGAAACAGAGGGTAAGATTCCTCTGTAATGAGAGAATACTTGGCAGCACTCTACCATGTGGTCAGCAGGGGGCGTCATAGCACAAGAAAAACTAAATGGAGTCTTTTTTGTGTTTATTGCATGTGTGTGTGTGTTTATATGTCTGTGTGTGTGTGTATTTGTCTGTGTGATATAGTGATATTAGGCCTGTTTGTGTAGTTAATGGCATTGCTAATTCAGCATATAGGCCACTCAGTGTCCTGACCTATTTTGTTCTGTTGTCCCGTGGTCACTGGTGTGGGTAATCTCCTGCGGACCCCCAGGTGGATGTAACCTGGTTCTATAAAAACTGCCTAACAGACACCTGCAACTGCAACCGTGGAGGGGACTGTGAGTGCCTGTGCACCAGCATTGCTGCATACGCGCACAAGTGCTGTCAACACGGTGTGACGATACAGTGGAGATCCCCTACTGTCTGCCGTAAGTGCCCGCACACACACACACACACACACACACACACACACACTGGGCTGTGTAGATGTACAAATGTACACAGTAGCACACTACTCTGAGTGATCTTTTGATGTCCTTTCACTGTCCATCATTTTAGATGGCTCAATTTGTTCCCCTTCAAAATAGGATCATGGTAATACCATATTAATTTACCATGGTAAATATTAACAGAATAAAATCACAATTCTGAAAATACCATGGTATAATTCACCATGACCATGATATACTTATATGCTACTATTGAATACCATGGTATACAGATATGGTACTGTTGAATACCATGGTATACAGATATGGTACTGTTGAATACCATGGTATGCTTTTATGGTGCTGTCGAATACCATGGAATTCTTATATGGTACTGTCATATACCATGGTATTCTTATAGGGTACTGTCGAATACCATGGTATGCTTATTTGGTACTATTAATAACCATGGTATATTTATATGGTACTTCTGACTATAATATTATACTTATATGGTACTGTTGAATATCATGGTATACTTATATGGTATTATTAAATACAATGGTATGCGTATATGGTACTATTGAATACCATGGTATACAAATATGGTACTGTTGAATACCGTTGTATGTGTATATGGTACTGTTGAATACCATGGTATGCTTTTATGGTACTGTCGAATACCATGGTATTCTTATATGGTACTGTCATATACCATGGTATTCTTATTTGGTACTATTAATACCCATGGTATACTAATATGGTACTGTCAAATACCATGGTATATTTATATGGTACTTCTGACTATCATATTATACTTATATGGTACTGTTGAATATCATGGTATTCTTATATGATACTATTGAATACCATGGTATACTAATGTGGTACTGTCAAATACCATGGTATGCTTATTTGGTACTATTAATAACCATGGTATACTAATGAGGTACTGTCAAATACCATGGTATATTTATATTGTACATCTATCATATTATACTTATATGGTACTGTTGAATATCATGGTATACTTATATGGTATTATTAAATACAGTGGTATGCTTATATGGTACTGTCAAATACCATGGTATATTTATATGGTACTTCTATCATATTATACTTATATGGTACTATAGAATACCATGGTATGCTTATATGGTACTGTCGTATACCATGGTATGCTAATTTGGTACTATTAATAACCATGGTATACTAATATGGTACTGTCAAATACCATGGTATATTTATATGATACTTCTGACTATGATATTATACTTATATGGTACTGTTGAAAATCATGATATATTTATATGGCATTGGTAAATACTATGGTATAATTATATGGTTCTGCTAAATACCATGGTATACTCATATGCTACATTCAAATATACTAGGTAATACCGTAGTCATACCACATTTTTTAGGGTATTCAATTGATCATATCTCAACTATACATACACAAAAATACAAAACAACACGCAAATATGAATAAGTATATAATTCAAGTATACAAGTATATTTATATGTTTTTTTCTATTCCAGCGTTTGACTGTGAATATTACAACCAAGGTATGTTCGACCTACTTTGTACTAAATGTGAATTTACTCATTTCACATCGTATACTCACGCGTACAGACCATTATCACTGGATGTGCATGATCTGTGTGTGTTTTAGAGCTGGGTGATGGTCCATTCACTCTGTCCACTACTGAGCTGAATGACTCAGCGTGTGTCTTTGGAGCGAATGTCAGTAGTGGAGAGGTGTTTCCTCTGCTGAGGACCAGTGGCCAGATCACTGCCATCTTCAACTTCATGATCACCAGCGGGCTCTACAAGGACCGAGCTTCACGTGAGAACACGACCTCAAACTTTTTACTGTTCAGAAGTTTAGAATGACCTTCAAAAGCATTCAACCATTTAAAGAAAATAAAAAACAGTGTAATACCATGAAGTGATACTTTTAAGGCGGGTCTATGCAACCAATGGTTGGTTGAGGTGAAAAATGCTCAGATGCAGTTTTACAAGCTTATTTACCACCCTGTTATTTTTCATTCTTTTGAATGAAACACACTTGTTTCCTTTTAGTAGTTTGTAGGTTAAAAAAGATGAGTGGCAACGTCACTATGGTGGCTCACAGGGACCATATTGCATGGCTTAGCCTAGCCTAGCCTAGCTTAGTACTGTAACAAGAACATTGTAATTGTTGTTTTGTAGTTATTCCTGAGTATTAATGGACAGTGTTGCTGTTTTCTTAATGTCTTTTCTGCCAAACCGCAAGTTAACAAGAGTTAGCTTTTAGCCTAGCACCTGCTTGGAGGCCTGCTAGGTTGCTTCCTCTGCTCGGCCCCTTTTTCCTCCTTGTGTTGGCCTAGCTTTACCCTTTAGTATTTTTAACTTCGCTTTCATATTCTCCCAGAGTTGCGTTTAGCCTCAAAAGGCTTTCTCTAGTGAGCGGGACTTATGTCCGTTTGGGCGGTGTAAATATAACGAGTCAAGACTGTGATGTAACAGTTTGGGAGTTTTGGAATTGGCCCATTTTACAGCCCTGTTTTTGGTTCTGCTGGTTTTTCCTGTGAAGGAGGAACGTCAGTGTGAGTTTCACAGTACGTCAAATCAATGTTCCCGTAATTCCATGTATGCCCAAAAAAATCTTTAAATGCATCATAAGGCTTTTTAGAATTAAGTTATTAGTTATTAATAATTAATGATAAGTGTTCTTTGCCTCAAATTCTCAAATTGACAACTTAATAACTTCTTTATGTTGGAAATATTGAATTAAATTGTAAGTAAATTAATAAAAATATGAACTAATAAGCCAGCCATTGTGTGTTCAGGACTCCCCACTGTCTCGCTGGAGTCTGCCGAGCGACCAAACTACTTCCTCTGTGTTGCGGCGAACCGCGCAGTGCGACTGGAGCGCTGGAGACCCGGAGAGGACTTCCGTCGCCAGGCAACTTTCATTCATCACCAGGGCTTGTGGTTGCCAGGGCGATCCTCCTTTGAGCTGCACAGTCAGAAGGGCGTCTTCCTCACACTCTCACACACACTCGCACGCGCACAGAGCTACGACAACTCACATTCCTTCAAGGCCAGCAGCAGTTTTACCATTGAGGGTAAGAAAGTTCTCACAGTCCCACATCCCATACACCACCTATGAGTTCACATTTTCCCTGTACAGATTAAACCGAGGTGCACTTATGAGTGTTCTTTGGAGGGTTTCTCTGTAGATGGTTAATAAACTCTTAATAGATGATTAATAAAAGAGGATCAGTGACACATCAACAGCAGATCAGTGCAGCAGCAGCAGTGAAGCGTCTGGATCCACTGAGGTAAAGATCCTGAAGATGTTCTGTTGAGGCTTTACTGACATTCAGTAGATTTACTGTTCATCTGGTCCATCAAGTAGACTTAATATCCAAACCCAGCCTAACCCACATCCTAATCCTAACCCTGATCCTGATCCTAACCTCAACCCACAACCTATCCCAGCCTAACCCACAACCTAATCCTAACCCTGATCCTGATCCTAACCTTAACCTACAACCTATCCCAGCCTAACCCACAACCTAACCCTGATCCTGATCCTAACCTCAACCCAAAACCTAACCCAACCTTACCCATAACCTAACCCTAATCCTGATCCTGATCTTAAACTCATCCTCAACCTAACCCACAACATAACCCTAATCCTGATCTTAACCCTAACCTTAAACCAAAACCTAACCCTGATCCTAATCCTAAACTTAACCTCAACCTCAACCTACAACCTAACCCAGTTTTACCCAAAACCTAACCCTAACCCTGATCCTGATCCTAATTCTGACTCTAACCTCAACCCACAACCTAATCCTGATCCTGATCCTAACCCTAACCTCAACCCACAACCTAACCCAGCCTTACCCACAATCTAACCCTGATCCTGATCTTAAACTCATCCTCAACCTCAACCCACAACATAACCTTAATCCTGACCTTAAAACAAAACCTAACCCTGATCCTAATTCTAAACTTAACCTCAACCTACAACCTAACCCTAATCCTGATCTTAACCCTGACCTTAAATCAAAACCTAACCCTGATCCTAATTCTAAACTTAACCTCAACCCACAACCTAACCCAGCCTTACCCACAATCTAACCCTGATCCTGATCTTGATCTTAAACTCATCCTCAACCTCAACTGACCTTGACCTGACCTTAAAACCTTGACCTGACCTTAAAACAAAACCTAACCCTGATCCTAATTCTAAACTTAACCTCAACCTACAACCTAACCCTAATCCTGATCTTAACCCTGACCTTAAACCAAAACCTAACCCTGATCCTAATTCTAACCTTAACCTCAACCCACAACCTAACCCTAACCCTGATCTTAATCCTTATTCTAACCTCAACCCAAAACCTAACTCAGCCTTACCTAAAACCTAACCCTGATCTTAATCCTAATCCTAACCTCAACCCAAAACCTAACCCAGCTTTACCTAAAACCTAACCCTAACCCTGGCCCTAATCTTAACCTTAACCTCAACCCAAAACCTAATCCTAACCCTCACCCTGGCCCCTTAATCTCAGCCTAATCCAGTTGGGGATGGTGAGATGGTCTGTGTCAGAGCTGTTAGAGGATCAGTGATCTCTCAGGTGAACATCTACAGATCTGAACCTGGACTCTCCGGATAAAGTGAGGACCAGCTGAATTCAGATGTTCAGATGCTGCTCCATCACTGAGATGTTACTGAGAGTCTGACAAGCATCTGTTTCTCCAAATAAAGGGTCGCCCTAATTTTTTATTTTTGAAAACACGTTTAAACCCGTACCGAGCGGCTCACATTAATGTGGGATGTCCAAAAATCTACTCGTGTTTCAGAGAGCAGTTTTGTCATCCCGCACCGCTTGATGTGTGAGTGGAAGTACCATGCGTGTGCCAGCCCATGTGTGAAAACATGCAGCGACCCCACTGCCACGCGGTGCCAGTTCCTGCCTCCGTAAGATTCAGCAGTTCTCACACATTTAACACAGAGCCCTCGTTTTTCATACCCAGCAAAACACTGCTCACTGTTTCAAACCCCTGCCTTTATGTGCGCAGCGTGGAGGGCTGCTTTCCCCGCTGTCCCAAGAACATGATGCTGGACGAGGTCACCAGGAGGTGCGTCTACCGAGAAGACTGTAAGTTTGAACACATTTAACTTCTTCGTCTTCATCTTCATCATCATAACTACCATCATCATCATTACTGTTACAGTTAAAGATGCCATTGGATGCTTTAATTGAGTATTTGGGCTGTGGTTGGAGGAATAAATAGGAAGTGTGTGACCCAACTGGGCTGGGATGTAGTATTATTAGCCTATTTACCACCCTGTTATCTAACCTCAGTATGATATATATATATATATATATATATATATATATATATATATATATGATTTTTTTTTTTTAATGGCTGATTAAAAGCACTGGCAACAGATGACCGTAACCATGTAGCATAGTGTAGCCTAGCCTAGCCTAGCCTAGTTTAGCCTAGCACAAGATAACAGACATATATTTATAAGCTTATTTTTAATGCATTTGTCTTTGCAGGTGTAACTCTCCCGCCCACCCCTACACCGTACATGTTTGTGACCCGCTCCAACAGAACCTCCACAGCTCCAACTACAACAGTTCCTACTACAACTGCAACCACCACTACTACTACAACCACTACCACTACCACTCCCACCACAACCACCACCACTCCTACTACACCTCCTACCACTCACTCAAGCACCACAGCATTAATAACAGAAGCTGTAGCACCCAGTACACCCCCCACAGAGCCCACAACATTACCCACCACACCCTCCACCACACCCTTCTTCACTACCAGCCCTGCGACATCCATAACATCCCCTCAACCAACCACAGAAACCACTCTGGCCACCACCACAGCCGCTCCCACCACCACGCCCACCCCCACCCCAGAGCCTACCACACCCTCCACCACCACCGCAACCACTTTGCCCACAACTACAGAGATGCTGACCACACCTATGGAGACCACCACTCTGGCCATCACCACCACGACCACTCCTACCACCACCCCTGCCATTACCACCACCACTTCTCTCCCAACCACTGCCCCAACCACGGAGACGACCTCCCTCACCACAATGACCGAGGAGTACTTTGTGACCATGACGACAACACAAACACTCCCAGAGACCTCAGAGCCAACGTCCACATCTCCATCACCGACGCCGGAGACGGCCGGCATTACAGCCGTGATCCCGCCGTTCGTACTGCCCACTGGGCCCTGCACGGTGAGAGCGCTCATCAGCAGACCTCAGCTTACATGTACATTTAGGACATGCAGCAGAAGCCCTTAACCAGAGGGACCCATTGCTGACACAGATGTGCAAATGCACACACACAGCTTGTCTAGTCCATAATGCCAGGCTTAGAGGGGTATAAAGCCCCCCAGCATTGAGCTGTGGAGCAGTGGAAGAACTGTGTTCTCTGGAATGATGGTGATGAAGCTCCATCCAGTACTTGTGGATGGACCTGTAGAGAACATTCCTCCAACAAAAGCTGGATCAACTCTTTTTAATACCCTTGATTTCAGAAGAAACAATGAATATACAGTAAAGTACAGAGGTTTTTGGCATCTAGTCCCATTAGTTAAACCCTGTCTCTCAGCAGCAGTGAGAGAGTTTTACAGTAGAAGCTCCAGATCTCATCAGAACAGATAAAGCAGCTGAACATAAATCCAGTAAAAAGGAGAAACAAGAGCTTCTCATTCTGAAGAAAGTAGTGAGATCTTGTCGGTGAGCTAGTCTGAAGAACAGAGCTCGGTTCCTCCAGGTTTCTCCTGGACGCCCCCCAGTCCAGCCAGCACAGCGTGGAGGATGTGTTCAACTTCATCATCATCATCATCAGCAGCAGCAGCAGCAGCAGCAGCTCACCTGATTTACCATCATTAAGCCCTGATTTACCACCAAAACAGGTGTTGATCTGAGGAGAACTCTAAATAACACTAGACTCCATGAGGAGAACTTTGGAGATTTTAAAACCAGTATTTATTCTAATATTAGTGTTTTTCTGAGGAAATAAACACTTACTGCCCAGATGAGCTGCTTTTCTGTCCACAAACTTTTACATGTTACTGTATATCCCGCATTTTTTATTTACTAAAGCTCTCTCACATGAACACACAAACACACAAGCACACCCTTAACTGTAAATCTTGCAAGCAGACAGGTGGTGAAAGCTTGTTTCTGCGACGTACCAATAACTCCTCGTAGCTTGAGGCATTCTTGCCCTGCTGCCAGCACAGCCTCGTCAGTAATGAGGTGTTACGGCTGCAGGGCAGATTTAGTGAGGTGGGGTGCGAATCAGAATGAAACAGCCTGTCACGGGGTGTATTATATGGATGTCTGTGGTGGTTTTGATATTACAGTATAATGTGTGCTGACATTTCTGTGGCTGCTTTGTCTCTGTTTAGCCTCCGTACTCCGTGCGTGTGGACGAGTGCAGTGAGTACATCTGCTTCAACAGGCAGCTGATGCTGCACAACTCCTCCCAGCACTGCAGGTTCAACATCACCCAGCCACAGTGCAACCTGCTAGGAATGCCCATACAGATCAACACTGACCCGTGCTGTCCACTGTGGCGCTGCCCCTGTAAGACACGCACTGTTACAATTCTAATAATGAGATTATGCAGTCTTATTAAACATCTGGATGTTTGATCTTCATGTGATCAGCACTGAGAGGTAATCTAACTAAACTCACACACCTGAAGAAATGTCCTTAATCATCATTTATAAAATAGAATTAATAGAATATCTAATTTTTCTAGTGATCAAAATGTTCAATCCCCCCTCCCACATTTATTACTAATGTGTAGAATTAGACTCAGCTGCAGAACATCAGCTGCAGATGATCAGAACGTGGTTGGAGAGGATTATTCTGGAGGAGTCTGGAGTCTTATTTAAACCTCAGACGTTTAGTCTGGTCTGATCTTGATTGATGGTTGAAGTGAGGGATGAAGAAGATCACCATCATGGCCAGATCCAGAGAGCTCTCTGAGGCCTTCAGAAAGAAGGGTGAAGATGCAGAGGAGTCTGTTGATGGAAGGGGTTTAAACAGATCTCAGAACTGTTAGAGATCAGACGCTGTTCCACTGTCCACTAAATCATCTACAAATGAAACAGCTGACCAACATGACCAGATCAGACTGTTCTAGCAAGTTCAGCCCAAGTTCAGCCCAAAAAGCCTCCAAAATCCTGAAATGTCATCATGGGACATACAGGTTGCTCTTACTACAGTTGATGGTTGATAAAGTACAGCATCTACCCTCAGAAAAAAACTAGTCTGGGCAAGATTAAAGTTTTCCAGACGACACCAAGACTAAGACCAGGTCTTGATGAATCCAACGGTGAATTATTTTGGGAACAGTAACAGAAGACAAGAACCTCATACCAGCTGAAGTGAAGTGTGGAGGTGGAAATGTGGAATTGGATTTGTGGATGTGCTGTGCTGTCCCCAACACATAATTCAGTATGAATTCAGTATGAAATATTGTATAATTATATGGTACTGAAGCTAAAATATCACACAGCTGAAAGAATTCTGCATGGAGGAGTAGGAAAAACTTTCCCGGTACATTTCCATACAGGAAATGTCTTATTAAGGTTATTTCTAAGAAGGGGGAAATAGGGTTGTTAGGGAATAGGGTGTCCTACATTTTCATTTCTATTAATTATTTCTACAATTTTAAAGGCATTTCTTTAGTTCTATATGTTTACTTTTATTACCTATCTCTCAGTATTGTTCAGATGCAAAAAAATATATTAAATATGTTCAAAAAGACATTGCTTTTCATGCAGTGTCCTAGACTTGATCAAATAACTGTATGTACTATTATTTCTGTATTTTTGCAAATGATCCTGTATGTGTATTGACATGTATATGTCCTGTCAGGTCGCTGCTCTATAATCTCAGACCTGCGTGTGATCACGTTTGACGGCAACAATGTCGCTCTGTATGATAATGGCTCCTATATACTGGTCCACCTGCCCAGAGAGAACATAGTGGGACACATCGAAAAATGCCCCACCAGTGAGGTGAGCACAGTTTCACATTCCTCATCCATGTACCTAAATTATGAGCATTTACATAATCACTGCACTGCCTTCTGTTCTGAAGTGCTTTATCCTTCTTCTCTCCGTTTCAGAGTGTGAACTACATCAGAAGACCTGTAAGTGACCAAGCATCACAACACTGTTCTCAGTCTGATTGCACTATTCATCCGAGCACTATCCCCTTTCCTTCCCTCTCTCTGACAGACTCCTACAGGTGGAACATCCGGCTTGTGTTTTAAGAAGCTGAACATAACCACCCATGCCTACAGGATCATGATCAATCGCCTCGATCGTAAGGTACGCAAACCCTTCAAATACATCCACGGGGCTCCGGGTGGGGCGACGGACAAAGGCACTGGCACTTTGACACAAGGATCGCTGGTCATGTTGCTTGCCATCCGCAGCCGGAGGCTGAGAGAGCACAATTGGCCTTGCTCCGGGTGGGTAGATGGCTCTATCTCTCCCCACATCACATCATTAGCCGGGGTTTGCTTGGCGACATCAGCAGCAGTTTGCATTAGCAGAGTCAGAGGAGCATTACATGTGATGGGGGAGAGTACTAATGAAGGGACTGGGTAATTGCCTATCTGAGATTGGGCAGGAAGATTGGGTACACCCATCAAGCACTTTATTAGCAACTCATTCAGCCAATCATGTGTCAGCAATGCAGTAGATTGCCGTAGAGACACAGACTGCAATGTTAACATCAACCATCAGAATGAGGGAAAATGGTCTCAGACGGTCTGGTTTAAGAATGTCTAGAGCTGCTGATCTTCTGGGATTTTCAGCACAGCAGTCTCTAGAGTTGCTCAGAATGGTGTATTAAAGAAAAAAACCTCCAGTGAGCTGCAGTTCTGCAGTCCTGTAGATGGAAACGCCTTGATGATCAATTAGATATCAAAAGAGAATGGCTGCTCAGGCTGGTTGGAGCTGACAGAAAGGCTATAGTAACTCAGAAATCCACTCTGTACGATTGTGGAGAACAGAAAAGCATCTCAGAACCCACAACAACACCTCCCACCTTGAGGAGGATTGGGCTACAACAGCAGAAGACCACCAACTCTCGACAGCTGAAGACTGGAGAGACGTAGCCTGGTGTGCAAAATCTTGCTTTCTGCTGAGGAGCCTCACTGCAGATGGGAAATTCACAATTTGGCGCCAACAGCATGAATTCATGGACCCAACCTGCTTTGTGTCAACAGTCCAGGCTGGTGGAGGTGGTGGTGTAACGTGGTGGGGAAGGTTCTTTTGGCAGGCTTTGGGCTCATTAATACCAATCAGTCGTCGCTTGAATTCCACAGACTTGAGATTTGAGTATCGTTGCTGATTGTGTGTATCTTCTAACAGCTAGTGTCATAATGGTTTCATGAACATGGCAGTGAGTTCAGGGCTCTTCAATTGAGTGTTCTTCTCAGTCACCAGATCTGAAGCCAGTAGAGCACCTCTGGGTTGTGGTGGAACTGGGGAATCCCAGTCTGTGGGTGCTCCTGGGAAATCTTTATGAATTGCACCATGCAATCATGTCAACATGGACCAGGCTCTCAAAGGAATGTGTCCAGCATCTTGTAGAATCCATGCCATGAAGAATTTATAGTGACAGCCAAAGAAGGTCTTAATGAAGTGGTCAGCTAAAGCTGTTTCTGTTGTGTTTATGACCCTTGACCTGTGTTATTGGACTGGTTGTAGGTATCTGTGAACCAGATCACTGCTCGGCTGCCCTTCACCAGACTGAACCTGCACATTGATGACACAGGAACCATGTACATCATTCAAACCCCTGGTGGAATCAACATACAGTGGTACCACAGCACCGGCATCATGGTCCTACAGTATGGAGCCCCTGACAACACCTCTACCAGAGGCCTCTGTGGTTAGTGTCTGTTGTATGTCTATGTGTGAGCGTCATAGAGATACACTATATGGACAAAAGTATTGGGACACCTACTTATTATTATTTGCTTTGTCTGAAATCAAGGCCAATTAAAAGAGCCAATCCTGCTATTGTTGGAGTAACTGTCTCCACTGTCCAGGGAAGAAGGCTTTCTACCACATTTTGGAGGAGCATTGCTGTGAGGATTTGATTGCATTCAGAGAAAAAAAAGCGTTAGTGAGGTTGGGATGTTGGATGGGTGATCAACACTATCTTATTCATCCACCGTCATTTCAGAGAACTCCACAGCTTAATGCTAGGGAGCGATATACCCCTCTATAGCCCACGCCTGGCAATTTGCTGAAATGTGTGTGTGTGTGTGTGTGTGTGTGTGTGTGTGTGTGTGTCTTATGTCCTATCTGCCAGGCTGCTGTGATGGTAACCCTGCGGATGACCTGCGTCTGCCCAATGGAACAGTGATGCGCGACGTGGAGGACATCCCTGTCTTTCTTAATAGCTGGATGGTGGACACCTCCGAGGAGACAGATTACTTCCGCAGAGTGGGGGACAACTGCACCACTGGCAACTGCACGAAGTGTTTCCAAATGCTCAACCAGAGGCCGTTCTCCAAGTGCCACCACAAGGTACGTCACCCCACCCAGCCCTGTGTAGTCTTGTGTAGCAGCTGATGTTCTCCAAGTGTTTGACTGACACTCCGTTTAGGTTTCACCAGAGCAATTCTGCGATAAGATCTGGGCGGGCGACCTTCATTATAAGGACCACGAGTGTGACTTTCTGGCTGCTTATGTGGCCATTTGCTATACCCACCAAATCTGCTTCAGCTGGAGGAAAAACAACTTCTGCCGTGAGTATCTGGACCTCAGCAACGAAATGCAATTGTGTGCCAATAGTTGAAAATAGTTTTTTTTTTGGACATAATGTGAACCTGGCAGTTTTTCTTGATATTGCATCATTTCATGATGAACAGACCAATAGAAATGCTCAAAAATTACATTTATATTTATTTATATTTATGGCTTTTAGCTGATGCTCTTATTCAAGAGTGACTTACAAGGTTACTTGTATTACAGAGGAGGGCCAATGTAGTGTTAGGAGTCTTGCCCTAGGACTCTTATTGGTGTAGCGCAGCATAGTCACCCAGACCGGGAATCGAACCCCAGTCTTCCACATGGTGTACTACATTTACATTTACATTTATGGTATTTAGCTGACGCTCTTATCCAGAGTGACTTACAAGGTTACTTGTATTACAGAGATGGGCCAATGTAGTGTTAGGAGTCTTGCCCAAGGACTCTTATTAGTGTAGCGCAGCACAGTCACCCAGACTGGGAATCGAACCCTCCATCTCCCACATGGTGTACTAGCTCACTGACAGGTAGTGGTGCAATCTGTTGCACCACAACAACAAAATGACCCGGAATAAAATCTTGTACCTTGACTTCCATTGAAAGTTAAGAAGGTTTTTTCCTCCCTAAGCTGCTGTTTTGGAGGTACAAAGTTTTTTGGAGCTACGATATACACAACTCACAACTAAGCCAGGTGTGAACAACCCCTGAACATGCATGGGAAAATCTTTTAAATGGTGTTCTCTCAGAGTCGTTTTCTGATGGAATTGTGAATATGAGAACCCATATTTATTGTTCCACCATGTTGAGGAAGCTCTACTATTCCTCAAAGGCGTTCACGGCCTCTCAGAGCCAGACCACCTTGATGAGAAAACCTTGTTTACAGGAGGTATATGAGATCTTTTGATGACTTTTTGTATGGATCTATGGCCAAAGTAGATGAAAAGCCAGACGTAAACAGGCTCGTCCAACATATGTGTGCTCTATTTGTGTTGTTTACTGTACTCGGTTTGTGTGATTCCCTGTGGAATTGTGTTTCCTTGCATGAGGCAGCTCTGAAGTGTCCTCCTGGTAAAGAGTATAAGCCCTGTGTGAACACGTGTAAGACGAGGACATGCCAGAACAGAGATTACTATGAGGAGAGCACCTGTTCGTCTATCCGAGAGGAGTGTGTGTGTAAGAGCGGCACCATCCTGCACCGAGCTGACTCAGCGTTCTGTGTCACTGAGGACCAGTGTGGTGAGAACCCCGAAGCAGCGAAACAGCGCAATGACAAACACAATCAATAGTGCTTTAAACTGGACTTCTGAATCAATCCAGACTGACTTGAGCCTATAAATCACCAGTAAACGAGCTGCAGCTGAAACTGAATAAACACTGTGTAAGATCTTTAGTCTGTGGCTCCGCCCCCTCTGTCTATTTACTGTTTACTCCCATCTGCAGTTTAGAGCTCCCCCTGTCACATGACTTACCAAAACTGGGAGGCTGACAGTGGAGTGCTGAGACCTTGCTGGGATTTGAGCTTATGACCTCCTTACACTTGATGATGAGCAGCAGTTAGACCGTAGGGCCGGTCTAGAGCTGTGAAACTACACTGCTTAAAAATCCAGTTCTGAGTTAATTTACCTTCCCTTCTTTCTCAGACACTGAAATGTACAGGACTTCACAGCTCTAGAGTGGAGCGACTGTCTAACTGCCTGCTTGAAAAGAGACTCAGGAGATCATAAGTACAAATCCCACAATAAAAATCCCACAATTAACACCACACCCCTCCTTGGTCGGGAGTCTGAGAATAGGAAGGCATCCCTCCACCACGTGATAGGGGGTGCTCTAACCTGCACATGGGTATAAACAGTAAATAGACAGAGGGGGCGGATCCACAGACTAAACATCTTACACAGTGTTTAATCAGTTTCAGCTGCAGCTCGTTTACTGATGATATTGAGGCTCTGGTCAGTATAGATTGCTGATTAAACTGAGATGCAGAAGTGATTAGAAAACTGACCTTAGTAGAGTTAACTCAGAAAACTGCTCTGGAATCAGTTCCTGCCTCAGTTTAAGGTGAGCCAGACTTTACAGTGTGTTTAATGAATGTCTGTGGATTGACTGTGTCTGTCAGTTTGCACGGATAACGAGGGCTCTCCTCGGGCTCCGGGCGAGGTGTGGAATAGCTCTCTGCGAGGCTGCTGCCTGTTCAGCTGCTTGGAGAATGGCAGTGTGGTGCCGGTGGAGCCGGAGTGCAGTCCCGAGCCGGCTCCGCTGTGTGAGCGCGAGGGAGAGTATGCTATTGACGTGCTGGAGGAGGGAGCCTGCTGCCCCAGAAAAATCTGCGGTACACACTTTTACACCCTCACTGTTTCTGTCACTGTCCCTTGTGTGGATCAGAGTGCAGCTGTTTGAGCGAGCGAGTCAGTGAGCTGATGTATCTGTGTATTTGATTGTATCTGCACACACAGAATGCAATACAACCGTTTGCCAGAACGAGGTTCCTGCCTGTGAGAACGGGAACAGGCTGGTGATTGGCTACAGCACCCTCTCCTGCTGTCCTGAGTATCGATGTGGTCAGATATAATTTCATGTATCTTTAATTGGCCGCTTGCTTCTGTATGTGGATGTGATCCATCTGAGGAAAATGTTCTGTTGTAGAATGCGACCCTCTGGCCTGTCCCAGTGTCCCAACGCCAGAGTGCCGAGAGGACCAGTTCATGGTGGAGGTCAGAGGACAACATGACTGCTGCTACACTTATCTGTGTGGTAAGAAGGTCCTCTGAAATAAAGGAACTCATGAATATGGAGAATTAATACCTTAGATTGGTAATGCAGTGATTGTTGAAGATGCTTTACCTCACATTTAAATTACAATTATTATATAATAAATATTATTTATATTATTATGATATGATATTATTACTATATTATTATATTCTATATATTATTTACATAGTAAGAACACACTGCATAACAGTGACTGTGATGGTGTCTGTGATGTGATCATTTTTAGATTACAGTAATCTACAGTATTCAGTATTTGTGTATTGCAGTGTGTGAGTCCTGCATGGATCCCATCCCAGTGTGTTTACCTGGAGAGATTATGGCTGTGGATATGAACACTACACATCACTGCTGTCCCCAATATCACTGCGGTAATACACACAAATATGTACAAAATACAGTGCCCTCTATAACCTAATGTTTGGGACACAAAACTACACCATATGTCCAAATGTTTGTGGACACCATTTCTAATGCACACACACATACACACAGCTAAGGTAAAGGGTAAAGGTGCACATGTCACTGTGTATGTGTCCTCTGCATTTTACCCATCTGTGGTAGTGAACACACAAACACACACTAGTGAACTAGGGGAAGTGAGCACACACACACACTGAGCGGTGGGCAGCCAACTCCAGCGCTCAAGAGCCCAACAGTGGCAGCTTGCTGAGCCTGGGTATGGAACCCACAACCCTGCCATCAATAGCCGGTCTGTGTAGAGAAGTACTGCCAATAGAATAGAATAGACATATGAACCTATAGGCACCATGCTGCCTAATACCAGGCGTGGGCTATAGAGGGGTATAAAGCCCCCCAGCATTGAGGAGCTGTGGAGCAGTGGAGGAACTGTGTTCTCTAGAATGATGATGGTGGTGGTGGTGCTCCATCCAGTACTTTTGGAATGAGTTGGGGAGTTGGGGACAAGGTGGGGTGGTAATTATCCAACATCCTGACCTTACTAATGCCCTTGTTGCTGAATGCAATCAACTAGTGGTTAATGCAAATGGTGGTTAGCATCTTGTGGTGTAGCTGAAAGCTCTCTTATACCTGCAATAATGAAGCAAATAGGCTATCAAATAAGCTAAAGCTAACATGTATGAAAATACAGTGTGCAATTGAACCACATGGTAATGTGCCTTTGTCCCAAGCATTATGAAGGGCACTGTACACAGACCGTAACTCAACAGGTTACAGGTTATTAAAGGTTAAAGGTTATGAGTGAATGGCTGTTTCTTGTTTTGGCAGTGTGTGACATGAGCCTGTGTCCTGAGCCCAGCATTACCTGTGCCCCTGGTGCTGCATTGGTTAGAAGGCCTGTACCCGACAGCTGCTGCCCAGAGATCCACTGTGGTAGTGTACTCTCTCACACACTTACACACACGAACGTGTACACACACACTGAGCTGTACTCTGGTTTGTTCATAAGTCTGTTGTTTCTTCCTCAGAGTGTCAGTGTCACAACATCACGAGGCCTCTGTGCACCGCGGTGAGTCCTTCCCTCCTCGCTCTTCAGAGACTTTAGGGAACAGCAACAGCTCTAGCTGCTCAACTAGCTGCAGCGAGTGAAACTCCATCAACAATCTGAGAAACTGAAACTGATTTGATTAGTTTCTGAAATTCACTACTAAGCTCTCAGAACTGCTGTCGTCTTTTCATGCATTATGAGCAGATCATATGGCATGAAAATGGGGACGTGATTAAACTGGCTGTATGTATGTAATATGTTTGAAATTAGGCTAATTTCGATGTTGATGTCGATATCGAGTCAATATTTTATATTAATTCCCAACACAATAAAAAAAAAATGCAAAATTTACTAAGCTTCCAGCCTAACGTTTTGGCCTAAAGTGTTGCTTAAAACCTGCCCACCAAAAGCTGGAACTGGTCCAAACTTGAATGATTCAAAATAGAGTGTAAAAATCTACTTCATTAAAAAATAAATAATAATAAATAAATAATAATAATTACAAATATATATATGTATACATATATTTAGATCATTTAAGAAATCTACTATCTCACAGATGTGCACATCAAAGGCTGCAAACTATATAAACCTAAAATCAATATTTATTTCTAAATTAACAATGAAATGCACTCCATATTGGTAAACAAAGAGAGTGGACGTGTGGATTGTTTGTTTTCTCGTGAAACAAAAAAATTATAGTCAGTCTGTTCATTTATTTGTACATTTATTTAAACAATTCTTAGGGATGTCATGTATAGATAATAATTGACGAGGGTCTTATTTGCATTTGGGTCGGTTGGGGTAGTGAAATATATTGAAATTTTGAAATTGTGGGTTCCTGTAACTTTGTATTATATATTTGCTATATGTTTACCTGTCCAGGGACTGCAGCTGGAAATTAGCGTATTAGCTAACTCTGGTGACGAGCATGTTTTCATTATTTATTAATTATAATTAAGGTATTTAGAAATTTTGAAAATAGCCTACAAGCATTTGGGCCACCCGCAACTGCAATTTTCGAGCTACCCCAGCTTGGCATGAAAAACTGTGCATCCGGTAACCCCTGGGGGGGCAGAACCAGCGAATGAAACGCACACACATGGAGGGCAGTGCAGTGTTTCTGGTTGCTGGAGCGACCCTGCAGATTAAATTCACCATCTCTGCTGTTTTCAGACTGTATAGCAGTTTCACCACCCTTGCTTTTCTCAGTCTTCGCGCTAGGATTGCCTTATTAGGTTTTGCAGGGGCCTAATGCCCCCAATGCCCCCTTTTAGTTGCCTGTGTGTCTTTAATATAATTATAAAGTGACTGCTATTGCAGACGTCATCAGACTTCACCTCTCCTCTCTAAATTATCGTTTTTGGTGTTTTTTAGGGAGAAGTTCAGGTTGAGGACCCAGATCACAGCAGTACTTGTGGCTGCACTCAGTACTCCTGCAGTAAGACACACACACACACACACACACACACACACACACACACACACACACACAACATACTGTATCTACAGAACTTTCTCTCTAACTTTACGAACAGTACATGCTCATTTTGCAAATGTGTGTGTGTGTGTCTATGTGTGTGTGTGTGTGTGTGTGAGTAGAGAAGGCAGATGTGTGTTTATTTCAGGGTGGGACTGTGCTTAGTCCAGGCCAGTCTATGGTTCAGTATTTTGAGGGGGAGCTTTGCTACACGGTGCAGTGCCTCACACACAGAGACCCCAGCACAGGCTTCTACGCGATGGACGTGACGACTGCCAACTGCTCAGAAAAGTGTGAGCCTGTAAGTCTTACAGAAGCAACAAACCATGTTATACAAAAGAGTGCTCATTATTTCAACTATGGTACATATCACTGATGGACATATTTTGCATTATAGCAGAATTTCATTACGAATGGACCAATAGAAATTCATTTTCCCCTTTGTCTTCTGCTGTAAAGTTGACTTTAGACCCCTCTATAGCCCACGTCTGGCTTTAGGCAGCCTGGTCCAATAGGTTCAACAGGTTTATCTGCTCCAGAGAGTCCTATTCTATTGGCAATACTTCTCTACAGGGACTAGACAAGCTGTGTGTGTGCATTTGCACATCTGTGTCAGCAGAAGGTGCAACTTAAAGTATATCACCTCACTGCATAAGAGGATGGGTTCCCCTTTTGGGTCTTGGTTCCTCCCGACCCGAGGGAGTTTTTCCTTGCCACTGTTGCCACTAGCTGCTCAAAAGAGGCTCGGACCCGGATCTCTGTAAAGCTGCTTTGTGACAACATTTGTTGTGAAAAGCCTAAAAAAATTAAATGTATTAATTGAATTGAATTGAAAGTATTTGAATGCATTCATTAGGAAGAGGTGTCCATAAACATTTGGACATACAGTGTAGCTGATCAGTGCAAGAGGGTGCAAGGCTCTATGGAATACTATATGAAGGGTATCCAGGTAAAGGACTAAGAGCACTTCATAAATGGGCCTCAGATCTTCAGCTGTCAGCTGTTCTGGGGGTAGTGTTTCATTTCATTCAGAAGGAGGAGGAGGATGCGCCCTATGCCAATAAATCAAAATAAAGGAGTTTAATTTTTAATATATTGTTTATATTAATATATTGTCTTCTGTTTCTAAAGCACCAGATTTATGTCCCGTCCTCCGACCCCCATGTGTGCTGTGGCTCCTGTAAAAACATCTCCTGCTCATTCTCTAGTGAAAATGGAACTACAGAAGTATTTATGGTATGTCCAGATTTATGAATTATTAATTAATGAGCGTTTAAGATGTTTTTGACGTATAAAAAGTGTGACATCAAGACAAGCCTGTAATTTTATCTCAGAATGAATCACACAATGTGAATCACACATTTTTAGTCATTAAAAAGTGATATGCTCTGCTTTTATTGGCTGATGTATAGCACCACAACGGCCCACAGCCTAGCTTAGCCTAGCCTAGCGTTGTTTATAGAGCTGTCACATAAACGATTTGTAATTATTTTTGTTATATTACTTACCCAATAACGTTGCTGTCCTCTTGGGGTCCTCTCCGGGTCCTCTCGGGGTCCTCTTGTGTCCACTTTTAACTTTTAGCTTAGCACCCCGCTAACACCCACTCGCTTCACCGGTTTCCATCGATCCCGGTCACACAGATACCAGCAGCAGAGCTTCCTTGCCTCGGGCCTTAAGCCAAGCGGTGCTTCACCCAAACAGCTAGCATTAGCATTTAGCTTTTTTAGTCTGACCTCTACATTGTTCATAAGTAGCCTTTTTTTAGCCTGACAGGGCCTTCGCTATTGGGCTGGCTGGATGAGCAGAGCGTCAATGAAATTACGTAACTGGTGGGAATCGTTTTTGGAATCGGCCAATGAAAAGACAGCAGTGTTTGAGGTTCACGGTTCGGTGGTGTGTTCACGTACCGAACTGTCGTCATTCAACTAGCTGGATACAGTTGGACATTCCAGGGCACCCGTTAAACACAGGGCACACTTCACTCGCATGGTAGTTGCCACTGTATGTGAGAGTGTCTGTGAATTGTTTGATTGTAGGCGGGCAGCTCGTGGGTGGCTAACTGCACGCGTTTTGACTGCATGGAGACGGCGGTGGGAGCCGTGATTCTCGCCTCCGGGGTCGTCTGCCCTCCTTTTAACGACACCGAGTGTATTCAGGTCTGTTTCTGAAAGTCTTCTGTGAGCTGAGTGTGTGTGTGTCCTGATGTCCTCCCTGTTCGTAACCCTTGTGGTTTGCTTTCAGAACGGAGGGGTGGTGCAGACATACGTAGACGGCTGCTGTAAGACATGTAAGTAGACATTGGGGATTTGGGGGGGGGGGGGGGGGGGGGCGTGGCTTTTTGTGCTTGGAGCAGCTTGAGGAAGTGGTGATGCTGGGCTTAATGGCTGCTGGTTTTGCCTGTGGTTAAACTGCCCCCTGCTGTCCTGGAGGGAATAAAACCCATGCTCTACGCCTCCTGCAGGCCTGGCTTGTTTTTATTTATCTTCATCATTCTGATCTTCTCTCTTGTCTCCTGAATTCTCTGAAGTAGATAAAAAACATTAGAAAGTGGAAAATAAAAGGATTCGGAAAAACAAACAAACAAAAAAAAGGATTAACTACTGATTTTATACTGTAGCATTGATTTACGACAATCAGCCATAACATTAAAACCACTGCTAGGTAAAAAGTAAATAGCATTGATGATCTGGTTCCAATGGCACCTGTCAAGGGAAAGATCGACATATTAGGCAGCAAGTGAACTGTCAGTTCTTGAAGGACCAAGTTATTATGGCTAGTCTCCAAAAAAATCATGGACACCCAAGGACTTAAAGGATCTGCTGCTAACCTTAGTCTTGGTGCCAGAGACCACAGCAAAAACTTCTGAGAGTTTTTAAGAGCTGATTTTGTGGCACGAGGGGGAGCTGCGCAATATTAGGCGGGTGGTTTTAATATTATGGCTGATATTTGGTTATGTTAAGCTGAAAAGTTAATAGTATAGATTAGTTTTCCTCATGAACAGTGCTTTGGAGCTGGCTGGCTCTTGTTCTGGGAGACTGGTGTTACTGCTATTACTGTTTCTGTTGATTTACTTAATTATTACTTTGTAATGAATGATTGACAGCTTTAAAAAAGAACATTCAAAAAACATTATTTTTCAGAAGAATATCTCTAATAAATTCGCTGAATCATCTTAATAAACAGCTCGACTCTTTGGCAGTTTGCATGAGGCTGTCTGCAATCATCTGTTTATAATCTAATCTTTTGATTAGACTGGAATTGCATGCTTGGGGAGCTCAGGTGGTTCGAGGAAAAGCTGGCATGTGCCTTCTCTGTATGTATGCGTGTGGGCGGGCGTGGCGAGCAGTTAGAAAAGTGAGCTGGATGTACAGTACATTTATTATTAGATACGTGTTGATGTATATTAGTATATATGAGTGGATTGTGGGTTGCCGTGTGTGCATGCTGGTCAGTGCGAGGGCATGTGGTCATAGCGGTCGGGGCTTTTGCCTGTGGGGTGGCTGGTATGCTTCAAGGATCTGAAGTGAGGAGTGAGCTATGTGGTTCTCTCTGGTTGGGCGGTGTGCATGCTGATAGAGCGGAGTTTGTGACCACTGGACAGTGTGTGAGATTGTGAACATGCCCCTGTGTGTCTCTCAGGTGCTGGACTTGGTTTGTTGCCTTTTTCCATTAGTCCAGTAACTCCCACTGCTAGTACTAACTGTGACACAGGTACTCTCCCGTCCTCTCCTTCTGTTTTACTGTACCTCTGCTGTAAAGGAGTACTGCGGTATTTTTCAGCATAGCCTCTGTCTGCCACATCTGTAGTGTACATTTATGTTACCAAGATCAGTCATTTCAGTGTGGGCCAATTTCAGTGGACAGTCACTTTAAATAAGTGGGTAAATAACACAAACTTTATAATACAGCAATTTCAGTAACTCCCATCCACACATATATTTTTTAAATATTTTTATCTGCATATTCACTCTTATTATTAAGTGTTTTAGCAGTGGGGTCTTCATATGAATTATTATTATTGTTATTATTATTATCATCATCAATGTTTCTGAAATTCAGAGATTCATACAGTAACATTAATGGCCAAAATTGGCTTGGAATATATTACATGAGCTATATATATATATATATATATATATATATATATATATATATATATATATACACAGCTTGTCTAGTCCCTGTAGAGAAGAAGTACTGCCAATAGAATAGGACTCTTTGGAGCAGATCAATATAAAGCTATTGGCACCATGCTGCCTAATGCCAGGCGTGGGCTAGAGCTGTGTAGCATTAAGCTGTGGAGCAGTGGAGTTGTATCTTCTTTGAATGCAATCAAATTCTCACAGCAATGCAGTAGAGAGCGTAGAGACAGTTACTCCAACAAAGGTAGGATAAACTCTTTTAATACCCTTGATTTCAGAAGAAACGATGAACGAGCAGATGTCCCAATACTTATGTCCATATAGTGTATATATTTCAACAGTAGAAGGAAAAACACTGGAACTGGGGTCTGTAGTGATGTACCCTAAACTACAGATGTGGCAGGAATTGTCTGAAAAACACTGCAGTATTCATTTTATTTTTTAAAGTCTGTGTGTGTGTGTGTGTGTGTGTGTGTGTGTGTGTCCACTGCTATGCACATGTCCACTGTTTTCTATTTCCCCTCTCTGGAGTATGAATGAGGGCGAGCGACTCACACACAGCTTGTTTTCTCTCATCGGTTCTTACTCTCACACTCTATCACATACTACAGGTGATACCTTCATTTATCCACACACACCCTCCCACCCACACACACACACAAACACATGGACCAACACCCCTGCATACCAAACACTTCAGCGCTTGTCCCTCCCTCTCAGCACAGATGTGGAGGAAGGATTTATCTGCTGTTGAAACATGCTGATGATAACTCCAGTAAATTGACCTCTGATGTATGGGCCTAGCGTCCGAGGAATTTGAGTGTCAGAGTTTAATTCATGATCCTGAAGCAATCTCACGCAGGCGTCTCTGTAAATGGAAATTCCTCCAAATAGAATTCCCTTTACAGATGATGAGGACTTGGAAATAGCTCCGGGCTCCTGCGGGATCCTCTTAAAAAAGTGATTGACCTTAGCGGAGCTCTACGGCTTACAGCGACCTTGGGCATGAGGAACATCACCATGGATACAGACCTGTCAATCAGTTGGGCTCCCTATGGTTTAGCTACAATGGTGGAGCCCCAGTAGCCTTTTTATTTGTTTATTTATTTATTTATTTTTATGTGTTGTTATATTTGTTGTTTGTGTGTGATAGAGGGAGACAGTGTATGTGTGTGTGTCTGTGTTCAAATGCTTGCTCTGAAATGTTTTAATGTGCATAAAATATAATGTAATGCTTTGTATTGATCTTTGATTGATCAATAAATGTAAGATATTACACAGGCCAGAGCAGCCATAAGGTAGGTTCCAGAGAGAAGGGTTAAAAAATATTTGTTGAAAAATTATAGGTCTATTATACAGGCATATGCAAAAGTATGGGCACCCCAGTCAAATTACAGTGTACAATGACTATGAGCGAAAGTTTTATGGCACAAAAAATACAATGCTTTATTTTTTTCAGTAAATAAATAGAAATTGTGTCTAAAATGTGCATTTAAAGCAGCATTCTGCAGCATTTTTACCTTTAAATAGGTATTAATATTACTCTACCATACCAGTCCTGGATCTCTCAGCTTGACAACAAATGCACATGTACAGCTTTCCACAAGGGGGCGATGAGAACGTGATTTGTATTTACTGCAGTGGTGTAAAAGTGAATTACACTGGGGAGCGAAAAACTACAGTTTTTACATAATGCTGCTTGAAGTTTGTTTCCTATTGAGGAGAGCTCCCTTACTTAGAACACACTTAGCATCAGTATCATCCCTGATGGACAAAAACCTCATATCTTCAAAACAGCATTTTTACTTTCAATGCAAGTCAGTGTAAAAAGATTTTATTCCATGCCATTTTGGAGCATTTCTATTGGTCCATTCATCATGAGATGCCAGATTTCAATTCAAGTCCAATTCAAGGGGTTTGCCTGACCGCAACGATATGTTATTTGACCAGGGGTGTCCAAACTTTTGCACAAGACTGTATGTTTTTATTCTTTACTTTATTACTTTTTCTCCCAATTTGGCTCTGCCATTTACCCACCCATCCATAGCTCATCCCCTGGCACTAGCCATGCCCCCGACACTGGCTGCTAAGCCAGCCACGGCCTGCTTACTCACTGCTCCCGATGCGGCCTTGCCAGGCAGCCGTCACGCTCGGCTACCTATGCCAGGCAACATAACTTTAAGAGCGATGTGGGGAGACAGCGTCATCTACCACCCCAAGAGAGCACGGCTAATTGTGCTCTCTCAGACTCAGGCTGCTGATGGCAAAGCGGCATGGCTTGGGATTCAAACTCGTGACCCCCCGGGCCATAGTGGTGACCTATTAGACTGCGTGTTTATGTTAAATGTATGTTGCATGTTTAACTTACTCTGTCTTTCTCCATCTGTGTAGGTAAAGAGGATGGTAAAACATGTAAAAGAGTGGCTATCAGGACGACCGTCAGAAAGGATGACTGTAGAAGTAATGCACCAGTGAGTGAGATGGCAGTGATCATGCCATCCTGTCAGTCACATTCATGCCATCCACATTATTCCTCCCCCTTAACTCCAACCTCTCTCTCTCTCTCTCTGTGTCTCTCTCTGTGTCTCTCAGGTCACGGTATACTCATGTGATGGGAAGTGCCCGTCTGCCACCATCTTTAACTTCAACATTAACAGCCATGCGCGCTTTTGCAAGTGCTGTCGTGAGAACGGCCTACAGAACCGCGTCATTCAGCTGTACTGCACTCGCAATGCTACTTCTGTGGACTACAGTTACCAGGAGCCTATGGACTGCTCATGCCAGTGGAACTAATAACTGTTAACAGTTAGACACCTGTAGATAGTCTATACACCGACCAGCCATAACATTAAAACCACCTGCCTAATGTTGTGTAGATTGTGTAGATGCCACCAAAACAGCTCTCTGAGGGTCTGAAGGTGTCCTGCTGTGGTGCTCTGGCACTAACACTAATGCTAGCAGCAGATCCTTTAAGTCCTGTAGGTTGTGAGGTGGGACCTTCATAAGCATCAGTGAGCCAGCCTTTGGGCTTGACCCATGATCAGTTGTTGGAGCAGTTTTGATAGGTGCTGACCACTGCACACAACCTGATGCCCTGACCTGATGTTTTGGAGATGTTTTGACCCAGTCATGGTCTAGAACATCACAGTTTGCTTCACTGGTTCCATTTTTCCAGAACTTCAAGAACTGTTTGTTTTCTGCCTAGTATGCAGATCCCCACCCTGTGACCGGTGCCGTTGGAACCAGAGAATGAATGTCATTGGTTTTAATGTTATGGCTGATTGGTGTATACTCTCTCAGTGGCCATGTTCAGTTTTTACTGCACAAATCAGTAAAACCACACCCTACTAACGCCATCTTTGTAGTTTTAGAGGCTTTGACGTCTGTGATTTACCTGGGAGTGTTACGTAAGTAAGTTAATCACATAGTCCGTAGATGAGAACATAACCCATAACAACTGTTTAATCAGCTCTAGAGTTCTAGATGGATTAACAGACGTCAAGAGAATAATATATGTGCACAGGTGTAGTTTATTAGTGTCGATATATCACACCGTTTTTGCTCAGAAATATTTTGGAACAGATTTGATTCTTGCATCTTTAATGTAATTAAGTAGGCTGTCGATTTTTATAACGTTTTTAACCTCATGTTTTATTTAAGAGATAACTTTGTATGTTTTTTTGAACCATTTGGAGTCAACAGTTTTTTAAGACTTTAAAACTGCCCAACAGGGAGAAATAAATAAGCCAGTTCTGAGCAGGTCTGTGATCAGCGTTTCTATTTTATTCAAAGCGAAAACATCAGAATTCCTGAAGGGTGAGTTATACGGGGTAGCCGTGGCCTAAGAGTTAGAGAATAAGCTTGGAGGATCCCCCGGACCAGCAAGGTCATCAAACTAGTGACCCTTCAGTAGGTTCCAGTATGTTTTTGGTTTGAGCCTCTGGACCTGCAGGATGTGGAGTGGTCTAGGGGATTGAACTAGGAACCCTACAGTAGGCTTGAGACTGGAAGGTCTCTGGTTTGGTTCTTCTGGACCAGCATGATGTGGGGGTGGCAACCTAGAACCTGGAGGTTCTGGGGTTTAATCCTCTGCATCTCTGTACTGCTTGTTCTTGAGCTCTCTGCCAATTCAAAGGTCTCTGGTTCGATCCTCTGGATCCCACTGGGCTCGTAGGATGTGGGAAAACCAAAACCTTCAGAATTCGCAGGAAAATTCAAATCATATATATATATAATAAGAGGTTATAGGCTCATACACACGTTAGTTAAACACCCGTCTCTCTGAAGTAGGAACATATTCTACATACTGTAGAAGCTCCAGATCTCATCAGAACAGATAAAGCAGGTGAAATAAAGCAGAAAAGGAGAAATAAGAGCTTCTCATTCTGAAGAAAGTAGTGAGATCTTGTTGGTGAGCTAGTCTGAAGAACAGAGCTCGGTTCCTCCAGGGTTCTCCTGGACGCCCCCCAGTCCAGCCAGCACAGCGTGGAGGATTGATTTACCACCTGATTACTCACCTGATTTAGCATCATTAAGCCCTGATTTACCACCAAACCAGGTGTTGATCTGAGGAGAACTCTAAATAATACTAGACTCCATGAGGAGAACTTTGGATATGTTCTAATGATGAACACCGTGATGGAGAAACACCGCCACTTTCTGTAGGAGTGTTATTAGTGTTTATTCTAATATTAGCAGATAAACACGTACTGCACCCGGTAATAGTAAAGAGACACCATGTGATTTAAAGGTGATATGTGGAGAGGAATGTCGTGGCTGAAAGATCATGAAACAGTTGCTTATATTACAGTGGGATCAGGATGATAAGAGTGGACCTCCTAAAACATCTGGACTTTGCACTCGTTCTATTTCGAAGTCTTTAGAGCACCAGGCTCCATACTCCAGCTTTATTCAACTTGAGGAAGTACTGAAGAGAACCTTAGGCCTTAAGCTGTAGGGGAGTCGCAGGGTCAGCATTAACGACAGCACTGTGGAAGTGGATGAGCTGCTCTCCTTGTCATTGTCAACAGTCATGTTTACACAGAGCAGCCCACGCTACGGCCAGCCTGTGTCCTGCTGAGCTGTGTTATGGTTCAATGGCTCAGTGATTAAAACAGTTGGAGGAGTTCAACTCCTCTTCATGTGAATCTGCTGAATGGCTGCTGACACTGGTGTGGGTCAGCCTTTGTTTGAATAAGCATTCATACATACTGCTTATTCCAGGTGTCCAAAGAAATGAGGCATCTCCAAAGAAATTCATTTCACAGGAGAAGTTACAAATGTTCTTATCTTCTAGCGTTACTTCATGAGTACTGATCTTGGTTCGTTGGGCCTGGCGAGCCATTAGGAGTTAGCTGCGTCCTTAAGATCACCTCAGCTGTAAATCCCCTGCATTTCCAATTTCCATCTCAAGACGTGGGCTTGGGACTGGAAGGTCGCCCGTTCGATTTTCTGGAACCCACACATCCTTCCGGTCTAAGAAATCAAACCGGACATCTTCAAGTCCCAAGCTCACTTGAGGGCCGGCAGTTTGATTGGTTTCAAGCCTGCTT
Source organism: Salminus brasiliensis (assembly GCF_030463535.1). NCBI lineage: Eukaryota > Metazoa > Chordata > Actinopteri > Characiformes > Bryconidae > Salminus > Salminus brasiliensis. Next base: position 2,665,163 of record NC_132890.1, read on the forward strand.
CTCTGACCTTTAGGCCACAGCTGCCTCCAGCTCTGTGTAGCTTCGGCATGTAGCCAAACCATGTGGAGATGCAGGGAATTAAACCCTGGACCTCTTCCATTCTTACTGTCAAACATCTCCACTATCAAATTTCAGTAAGGGTGCTTTGCATGTATGAGGTTCAGGGTTCAATCCCCTGCATCTCCATGCTGATGCTATACGGAGCTTCACAGGGTAAGTTATACGGGGTAGCCGTGGCCTAAGGGTTAGAGAAATAGGCTTGGAGGATCCCCTGGACCAGCAAGGTCATCAAACTAGTGACCCTCCAATAGGTTCCAGCAGGTTTTTGGTTTGAGCCTCTGGACCTGCAGGATGTGGAGTGGTCTAGGGGATTAAACTAGCAACCCTACAGTAGGCTTGAGACTGGAAGGTCTCTGGTTTGATCCTCTGGACCAGCATGATGTGGGGGTGGCAACCTGAAACCTGGAGGTTTTGGGGTTTAATCCTTTGCATCTCTGTACTGCTTGTTCTTGAGCTCTCTACCAATTCAAAGGTCTCTGGTTCGATCCTCTGGACTGGCAAGATGTTGGGAATGGTCTAGGGGATTGAACCGGTGACCTGCCAGTCCTAATCCCACTGGACTCGTAATGTGGGAGGGACTTCCCAACCTTGGATCTGTAACCTTCAGACCATGTCTGTCCTCAACACAGCTGGGGATTGAACCCTGAACCACCTGGATACATCTAAATCCTGCAGCCTACCACTGAGCTCGGTCACCAAAGGGTTCGATTTCAGCAAGGGTGCGGGGACAGAACTTTTGGAGGACGTTCTACACCCCTTTTTCTGCAGTGGTGTGCTCAGAGTCTCACTTAAACCCACTCTGCTCAGGCTGGAGTGGTGGTGTCCAGCTGTGCCTTTGGTCACGGTAAATCCTCCATGCCCTGACCTCCCGCGACTCCCTAAAATATATGGGAGAGGTGGACCACCTCTGTCGTCATGGCAACCAGCAAGTGTTGTTGTTTTTTTTCACACCTGTATTCGGCAGAACCCTCTCTAGGATTGGCTAGACTGGTCATGAGTAAGGGGGCGAGTAAACAGTACGAGCCAATAGACGCACAGCAGGCGGGGTCTGATGGAATACGGGTGGAAAAGGAAATAATAAAGCGGTGCGCGTTCACGTGGAGAGCGCGAGCGCGGCAAGTTCAAACCACACGTAAACAGGTTGTTGTCTTTCCTCTGTCAGCGGTTGGGTGGGAGGTGGGATGAATGTTTGTGGGCGGGGCTTCGGCGCCAGGAGAGGCGTGGTCTACGTGTTTTCCCTCTCTGAAGTGAGAGTCGTTTGGAGTGTGCTCCTGAGCAGATATCTCTACACTGCTTGCTGTGAGTCTTCTGGGAAGCTCCTGTAGAACATCTGGTGAACATCTCGCAGGTCTCACAGACGCGCTGCAGTGAAGACGGAGTGGATGGATGGCTCAGCTCCTCTGTGGAGGTTGGGGCTCCTGTTACTGGTGAGGAACGTTCAGATTTCCAGGCTTAACTCAGCAGAAGGTGGAGAGTGAAGATGCTGATGCAGCTAATTGTGGAGTGATCAGGGGAAATACCTCATTAATCTGGTTTTATAAGCAGGACAAAAAGTATGTGGACACCTGCTGATTCAGTGTTCCTTCTGAAATCAAGGCTATTAAAGAGAGTTTCTCCTTATCCTTCTGTTGGAGCAACTGTCTCTACTGTCCAGAGAAGAAGGCTTTCTACTAGATTCTGGAGAAGGAGCATTGCTGTGAGGATTTGATTGCATTTAACGACAAGAGGTTAGTGAGTGAGGTCAGGATGTTGGATGATGATCATCACCTCACCTCATCCTAAAAGTACTGGATGGAGCTCCACCACCACCATCATTCCTGAGAGCACAGTTCTTCCGCTGCTCCACAGCTCACAGCTCCACACCCCCTAACCCTAACTCTAAATCTTAACCCTGACCTTAACATTACCATTTTAGGGTTTAGGGTTGATTTAAGGGTGATGTTAAGGTTAAGGTCAGGATTTAGGGTGAAGGTAAAAATTAATATTAGGATTAGGGTACGGGTTAAGGTTAGGATTAAGGTTAAAGTTAGGATTAGGGTTAAGGTTATGGTTAGGGTTAAGGATAAGGTTAAGATTAGGATTAGGGTACGGGTTAAGGTTAGGATTAAGGTTAAAGTTAGGATTAGGGTTAAGGTTATGGTTAGGGTTAAGGATAAGGTTAGGATTAGGGTACGGGTTAAGGTTAGGATTAGAGTTAAGGTTAGGATTAGAGTTAAGTTTAGTATTAGGGTTAAGGTTAGGATTAGGGTTAAGGTTAGGATTAGGCTTAAGGTTAGGATTAGGGTTAAGGTTAGGATTAGAGTTAAGGTTAGGATTAGAGTTAAGGTTAGGATTAGGGTTAAGTTTAGTATTAGGGTTAAGGTTAGATTAGGGTTAAGGTTAGATTAGGGTTAAGGTTAGGATTAGGGTTAAGGTTATGGTTAGGGTTAAGGATAAGGTTAAGATTAGGATTAGGGTACGGGTTAAGGTTAGGATTAGAGTTAAGGTTAGGATTAGGGTTAAGTTTAGTATTAGGGTTAAGGTTAGGATTAGGGTTAAGGTTAGGATTAGGTTTAAGGTTAGGATTAGGGTTAAGGTTAGGATTAGAGTTAAGGTTAGGATTAGGGTTAGGTTTAGTATTAGGGTTAAGGTTAGGATTAGGGTTAAGACTAGGGTTAAGGTTAGATTAGGGTTAAGGTTAGGATTATGGTTAAGGTTAGGGTTAAGGTTAGGATTAGGGTTAAGGTTAGGATTATGGTTAAGGTTAGGGTTAATGTTAGGATTGGGGTTAAGGTTATGGTTAGGGTTAATGTTAGGATTGGGGTTAAGGTTAGGGTTAAGGTTAGGATTAGGGTTAAGGTTATGGTTAGGGTTAATGTTAGGATTGGGGTTAAGGTTAGGATTAGGGTTAAGGTTAGGGTTAAGGTTAGGGTTAGAGTTAAGGTTATGGTTAGGGTTAATGTTAGGATTTGGGTTAAGGTTAGGATTAGGGTTAAGGTTAGAGTTAAGGTTAGAGTTAAGGTTAGGGTTAAGGTTAGAGTTAAGGTTAGGGTTAAGGTTAAGATTAGGGTTAAGGTTAAGGTTAGGATTAGGGTTAAGGTTAAGGTTAGGATTAGGGTTAGGGTTAAGGTTAGGATTAGGGTTAGGGTTAAGGTTAGGATTAGGGTTAAGGTTAGGGTTAGTGTTTAAGGTTAGGGTTAGTGTTCAAGGTTAGGATTAAGGTTAATTCTTGTTTATTGATGTTTAAGTCATAAAAACAGTTATAACACACACTGGAACTGCATCTGTGATCTGTTTCTTGCCAAATAGTGAGACCATACTCATCTCTACTGTTAAAGCTCTCAGCTTCAGCAGACCTTTCCTAATAAGTTCCTACTATTGAACCTTAATCAGGATCAGTTATTAACTCTTATTAACACTAGTACAGTCTTACTGTAAACTGTGAAACACATCAGCATTTGTTCCTAAACATGAACTTCAACAAAGCTGAAAATGTGAAGCTCAGCAGTATTGCTTAGAGCTTAGAATGTGAATGTAGTCACGTCATACACTGTATGTCCAAATGTTTGTGGACACCCTTTTTAATCAAGGCATTATGTTGCACCAATTGCTGACAAAGATGTGTAAATGCTTGTCTAGTCCTTGTAGAGATGCATTGCCAATAGAATAGGACTATCTGGAGCAGATCAACATGAACCTATTGGCACCCTGCTGCCTAATGCCAGGCATGGGCTATAGAGGGGTATAAAGAAAGCCCCCCAGCATTGAGGAGCTGTGGAGCGGTGGAAGAGCTGTGGAATGATGGTGGTGGAGCTCCATCCAGTACTTTCAGGTGAGTTGGGGAGTTGGGGATGAGGTGAGGTGTTGATCATTATCCAACATCCTGTTCTCAGTAATGCTTCTTGTCGTTGAATGCAATCAAATCCTCACAGCAGTGTTTTACAGTCTAGTAGAAAGCCTTCTTTCCTGGACAGTAGAGACAGTTGCTCTTTTAAACTCTTTTTTTTACTCTTTTGATTTCAGAAGAAACAATGAATAAGCAGGTGTCCCAATACTTTTGTCCATACAGTGCATGTTAATGTCATACTGGGGTTAAACTGTAGTAAGTTATTAACAGATCACAGTTGTTGTTTTTTTATTCATGTGTTGTAACTTATTACTGAATATTTATTTTTAAGGTGACCTAATTATTTATTATTATTATTATTATTATTAATAATAATAATAATAATAATAATAATTATTATTATTATAAAAATCACAGTAAGAGGGGCGGGTAGCTCCCTCAGATTTCCTCAGATAAACTCTGTTGTAACCATCACCAGAACGACTTGTTTGGGGTCATCACACTGTTATCTGTCCCTCTCGCAGGTCTTCAGTGTCCCTGGTCTGAGCGGTCAGTCCTCTGTCCATATTCAGGTGGCGTTTTGCCATTTTCCTAACAGTTCTGAGCCTGACACTTACACACTGCTGTTGGGAAACAAGGTATGAAACCAACACACACACACACACACACACACTTCTGAAATCCTGAACACTCATTAGTCTGTTTCTGGACAAACAGTAAATAGGTCTCATCTCTGTCTGGCAGGTGCTGAACAGCAGTGCAGTGTGTGAGAGTGTGTGTCAGTGTGTTATAGGTGTGAGTGTGCCACAGGGGTCTGAGGAGCTGAGTCTGACTCTAGAGTCATACAGACACACACAGCTGCTGGAAAGTCGGTTGTTTCAGCTGGGTAAGACTCTGCATCTGTATTTAACTGATTAAATACTGTGTAAGATGTTTAATCTGTGGCTCCGCCCCTTCAATCTGTTTACTGTTTATTCCCATCTGCAGGTTAGGGCTCCCCCAATCACATGACTTCCCGATACCTCTAACAATGGAGTGCTGAGCTCTTGCTGGGATTTAAACCTATGATCTCCTCAAAGTTGATGATGAGCAGCAGTTAGATCGTAGGGCCGGTCTAGAGCTGTGGAATTACACGACATAAGAACCCAGTTCTGAGTAAATTTACCTTCCCTTCTTTCTCAGACACAGAAATGTGCACAGCTTCACAATTCTAGAGTGGAGTGACTGTCTAACTGACTGCTTGATAAGAGACTCAGGAGGTCAAAAGTTCAAATCCCATCAACACTACAGTTCTCCATGGTCAGGAGTCTGGGAATAGGAAGACCTCCCCACTATTTCATGTGAGAGGGGGCGCTCTAACCTGCAGCTGGGAGTAAACAGCATAAGGGGCGGAGCCACAGACTTCCTTAATCAGTTCCAGCTACAGCTCATTTACTGATGATTTTGAGGCTCAGTTCAGTATGGATTGTTGATCAAACTGAGATGCAGAAGTGAAAAATGTGAGTTAGGAGAATTTTAGACTAAACTAAGTTGAGTTAACTCAAAAAAACTGCTCTGGAATCAGTTACTGAAGCTAGTTTTCATCTGTTGCTTTGCAGTTCCTTTGCAGAGCTCCTTCCTCAAGGTAGAAGTCTCTTCTACCAGCGCTCTGTTGAGCTGGACTGGGTGGAGTAAAGGTCAAGCGCTGTGGATATGTGTAGATCAGCAGTGTTGGCTCCTGTCCTCCTCTCAGCCGTCCCGTCTGGTAACAGGACTGCTGTCTGGAACTCATTATGGCGTCACTGTGAGACAGAAAACACACATTCCCCATCTCAATATCACCATCACACAGAAGCTGCTGCTGGTCATAAAGACAGGTCTGCATGCTCACACACCTCTTCAGCACACAAGCACACTTTTAGTACGTACTCAGATTCATTCTACTGCGGTTTTGTGTTGTGTGCAGGACAGTGTCCTGCAGGCTGGCTGGCGGGGGGCTGGAGCTGTTTTCAAGTGAGGTTCGGTGTGGGTCTAGCATGGGCGGAGGCCCAGCAGGCGTGCAGGACGACAGCCCCTGGAGGTCATCTGGCAAATTTAAAGACAGAAACTGATTTTTTGTCTGTTTCCGCCCATCTACAATCCCATAACCACCTTCTTCTGCTGTGGACTGCTCTGAATGACCGACAGGTATCACATTGATAGAGTACTATACACTACTATACTGTACACTACAATACTATACACTACTGTGCTATACACTACTATACTATACACTACAATACTATACACTACAAGACTATACACTACAATACTATACACTACTATACTATACACTACTATACTATACACTACTGTGCTATACACTACTGTACTATACACTCCAAGACTATACACTACAAGACTGTACACTACAATACTATACACTACTATACTATACACTACAATACTATACACTACAATACTATACACTACTGTGCTATACACTACAAGACTATACACTACTATACAATACACTACTGTACTATACACTACTGTACTATACACTACAATACTATACTATTCACTACAATACTATACACTACTGTACTATACACTACTGTACTATACACTACAAGACTATACACTACAATACTATACACTACTGTGCTATACACTACTGTACTATACACTACTGTACTATACACTACAATACTATACACTACTATACTATACACTACTGTACTATACACTACAATACTATACACTACTGTACTATACACTACAATACTATACACTACTGTGCTATACACTACTGTACTATACACTACAATACTATACTATTCACTACAATACTATACACAAAAAATCGGCATGCTACTATATACTATACGCTACGTTATACTATATACTACTGTACACTATACAGTGCTATATACTATGCGCTACTATATAATATACACTACCGTATACTATATGCCTACATTTCCATGTAGGCTAGGTGGGTTCCAGGTGGGCATGGGTTTAGTACATGTGTTGTTACTGGTACCCAGTTGGGCTTTCCAAAAGGGCCCCATTATTACAGCCCACCTCAATCTCACATGGGTCCCATCTAGGCCCTGTATGCAGTGTACAGTACCCAGCATTTGTAAGTTAATGCAGCTCTTTTGTAGAGTTCGAGATGGATGGAGCATAGTGAAGTAATTTAGCCTATCGAGCTAGCTGATTGAGGATGTGCTTGTGGAGGAGGACGTGCCACTTTCCAAAATCCCATAAATGTACATCATCAGAAAAACAAATGAACATTTACGGAGCGTTAGTAGAGGAGGGAGTGGAGGTGGGAGTCGAGCTGTCTTGGAGTAAATGGGATTCACAGATTATATTAAAAATGCTTTACATTTCCATCAAATTATGACACTAAGGACCATTCCTGCCCCTGGGTGTAGTAGACCTGAATTGGAACTGGAACTTGGACCTCAGGTCCAAATGTTTGTGGACACTGAACACATTCAGCTACTTAAAGTTGCATACATTGCTGACACAGATGTGCAAATGCACACATACAGCTTGTCTAGCCTGTAGAGAAGTATTGCAGATAGAATAGGACTCTCTGGAGCAGATAAACATCATGAACCTATTGGCACCATGCTGCCTAATGCCAAGCGTGGACTATAGGGGGAATAAAGCCCCCAGCATTGAGCTGTGGAGCAGTGATAGAACTGTGTTCTCTGGAATGATGGTGGTGGTGGTGCTCCATCCAGTACTTTTGGGGTAAGGATGGTGTTCATCCAACAACCTGACCTAGTAGTAGACAACTACTCCAACAAAAGCAGGATCAACTCTATTTAATACCCTTAATTTTGGCAGAAACAGTGTATAAGCCGGTGTCCCAATACTTTTGTCCATTCTCCAGACAAAAACAGTGTTCTCATCTGTAGTCCACTTCTCTCTCTCTCTCTATTCTTCTCTCCACACAGCAAGAAGGTGACCTACGCTGGTCTGATGACTCCACCTACAACCTCAGCACTGATGTGACATCATCATCTCTCTCAGCCAATCAGACAGACTGTTTTGCCCTTCAGAGGAACGCCTCTGGGCCAGGCTACTTCCTCACCTCTCTCTTCTGTTATCTGCGACTGCCCTACATCTGTCAGACGGACTGTGAGTGAGAGAGTGAGGAAGTGAGAGAGGGGGAGTGTTATTGCTGTTGCTCTCGCACATCTTCCATATCCTTGACAACTGAGGAGACTTTTTTTTTTAATTCTGCAGTGTTGATACAAAACATGCACAATTTTATCACAGATATGATATACGTGATATATGTGATGTATCTGATGCATGTGATGCATGTGAGGTTTCAATGCATTAGATATGAAGCGGATTAGAATGGGTTTAATGGTCTAAACTTCAGAGCTGGAGTCAGCCGGTAATAGTAGTAGGTGTAGCTGAAGCAACCCAGTAACTTGATGCAAATGCACCAGTTGCAACTAACTTACCATCAGGACTGACCTTATCTAGCATCACAGAAATTACTATACACTGTTCCAATTTCAATTATACACTGTGATCAGCCACAACATTATAACCACCTGTCTAATATTGTCTAGGACCTCCGAAGGTGTCTGTGCTGTGGTGTCTGGCACCAAGACTAACATCAGCAGTAGATCCTTTATGTCCTATTAATTGTGAGGTGGGACCTCGAGCATGAGCATCGATAAGCTTTGGGTGTCCATGCCCCTGTCGCTGGTTCATGCTGGTACAGTTGACCATCCTTGGAGCTCTTTTGGTAGGTACACTGCACCACTGCATACCGGGAGGGAACACTCCACAAGACCTGATGCCTGATGTTCTGGAGATGTTCTGACCCTTCAGTTTGGTGTCTCAGATTCTTACGTTCGTCTTTCAACAACTTTATCACCTTCCAGAACTGACCGTTCACTTGCAGCCTAATATGTAGATCCCACCCCGTAACAGATAATCAATGTCTTTCACCTCAGCAGGTTTTAATGTTATGGCTGATCGGTGTATCTCTAGTTTCTTATAGTTTGATTGATGTGATTTTATCATGAGAGTAAAGTGAGCTGTTTGTCTTTACAGTGCTGCAGGGCTCCTTTGCTGGACCGCAGTTGGAGAGTGTGTCTGAGACAGAAGCAAGGGTCCGCTGGTCAGATCTCTCTCGGCTCCTACACTCGGCTGCCGGCGCTCAGCTCAGCCTGCGCTTTGAGGAGAGGTCGGGGAAGCGAGTGCTCACGCGCTCAGTCCTCTCACACACAGAGGACAGAGTGGTTGTTAATGGACTCTCCCCTGGACACATCTATTACATCTCACTCGGCCTTTTGAACCCCAGCAGAGCGTCTCAAACACTCGGCCCCATTTTCATTGCAAAAACCAGTGAGTCCACAAACCTGCATTTATCACACACAGTCACACATACAGCCATGTGAAAAAAATAGGACACCCCATAAAAACCTTTGTTCTTTTTGAACATATGTAAACATCTGGACGTTTGTTGACGCTTCATGTGATCAGCACTGAGAGATGGAGATCTAACACAACTGAAGAAATGTCTTTAATAATCAGTTATTAAATAATGGAATAAATAGAAATGTAATTTTCCTGTGAGGAAAAAGTCCCCCCCCCACACACACACACACTCTTCAAATATGTAGAATTAGACTCAGCTGCAGAACATCAGGTGCAGATGATCAGAACATGGTTGGACAGGATATTCTGGAGGAGTCTAGAGTCTTATTTAAACCTCAGACGTTTAGTCTGGTCTGATCTTGATTGATGGTTGAAGTGAGGGATGAAGAAGATCACCATCATGGCCAGATCCAGAGAGCTCTCTGAGGCCTTCAGAAAGATGGGTGGAGATGCAGAGGAGTCTGTTGATGGAAGGGTTTTAAAAAATCTCAGAACTGTTAAAAATTAGCCGCTGTTCCACTTTCAGCTGACCAACATGGCCAGATCAGACTGTGCTAGCAAGTTCAGCTCTTTTTAAAGGTGCACATATTTGTCTATGTCCAGCGAAATGTGTCCTCCCCATTTTATTTACATTTACATTTACATTTATGGCATTTAGCAGACGCTCTTATCCAGAGCGACTTACAAGGTTACTCGTATTACAGAGATGGGCCAATGTAGTGTTAGGAGTCTTGCCCAAGGACTCTTATTGGTGTAGCGCAGCATAGTCACCCAGACCGGGAATCAAACCCTGGTCTCCCACATGCTGTTGTTGTAACGCAATGGCAGGTGGTGGTGTTATCTGTTGCGCCACACCAACCATCTGTGGTAGAAAGGGGGGAAAAGCCTTGCTCAAGGGCCCAACAGTGGCAGGTTGCTGAGCCCAGGTATCGAACCCCCAACCCTGTCATCAATAGCCCAGAGCTCTAACCGCTGAGCCACCACTGACCCAAGCTGAGTAAAGAAATCTCCAACAGTCCTAGCATGTCATTCCAGTAGCAGGTAGATCTCACCACAGCTGATGTCAAAGTAGATCATCTACCATCAGTAATAGGAGGTCAACAAGGAGGAAACCCTTGCTGTCATTGGCAAGAACATCTGGACCAATGTGCTTTGGACTGATGAAAATTGAGTTCTGATGTATTTTTTTGTCCAGATGTTTTCAGTCTTTCAGTCTTTTGATGTAATCCTTACAGGGCCGAACCCTCCACTCAACTTCACGGCTACAGATGTCACCTCCAGTCAGATCGCACTGTCCTGGGCTGCTCCTGACTCTGCCCAGAATGCTGTGTTTGACCAGTACATCCTGCGCTGGACAGACATGTCCTCGGGCAGAGCGAAGGGGCTGTGGTTAACCCGAGGGAATCTCAGCGCAGTGATTGATGGATTGGAGGCGTATCATGAGTACAGGATTACAGTACAGTCCGTCACAGTGGAGGGGGTGGAGAGCTCTGAGGCCACACCCCAACTTACTGTTATCACAGGTGAATTTATTTATAAGCTTTCTATTGTAATTTACAGTATTATGCAAATGTTTCAGCCCTAACATTAAAACCATTCACAACTAAGGTGAATTATGTTAATTAGTTGGTTCTAGTAAAGCTTGTCAAGAGGCGGGGTCTTCATATGAACAGCAAGTGAACAGCCAGTTGTTGGAGGTGATGTGTTGGAAGAGACACTTTGACAAGAACCAAACTGTGATGTTCTAGACGACTGGGTCAGAACATCTCCAAAACATCAGGCAGGTCTTGTGGAGTGTTCCCGGAATGCAGTGGTCAGTACCAAGGAAGGACAACCGGTAAACTGGCTTGTGACTAGTTCATGGGCGCCCAAGACTCAAGGGTTTAGAGCTGTTTTAGTAGCATGAGGGAAATTCATACGATATTAGGCAGCTGGTTTTAATGTTATGGCTAATCGGCATACAGAGCTTTAGAATTCTCTTCTTGCCCCAAATGAATATTAGTGTGTGTTTTTTTTTGTTATTTTTTCAGAGGTCAGCCCTCCATACAGTGTATCAGCATCAGATGTGGGGCAGGAGAACATGACCGTGTGCTGGGAGCCCTCTCACGATGACGCCGTCGATGGGTATCACATTAAACTCCGCCCACAACCCCGCCCAAAACTCCGCCCACACACGCGTCAAGCCCATCCCAGAGAATTCTGGGAGAACAGTTCAGATTGTATCACACTGGGCATGCTTGTTCCGGGTGAGACGTATGAAGTGGGCGTGGCTGCAGAAAGGGGCGGGAACAGGAGCAAGGAGCGAACCATTCAACAGACACTCAGTAAAAATACACTGCATATTCATTACCATTTACTTATGTGTTACGCTCTGTGTCTGTATAACTGTGTGTGTGTGTGTGTGTGTGCATGTCTTTAGAGCCAGAGAGGGTCCATGATGCCGTCCAGTATGCAGCGGACACAAACTCTGTGGTGCTGTTTGTGCAGATGCCAAGCAGCAGCAGTGTGTATGATGGTCTCACTGTAACGTACCAGGGCAACAGCACCTGGATTTCCATGCCCATGGGGAGCAGCAAGGTTCCAGTGGGGGGTCTGAGTCCAGGGATGCTGTATGTGTTCCAGCTGTTTGTCACCAGCAGAGAAATGAGCAGTGATGGCTTCATTATGCTCCCAGTCAGAACCTGTGAGTGACAACCTTGCAGTGCTTTTGCTTCAGTGAGGCAGAGATGGAGCTTCCAGGCCAGTTGATGTACATCATGTTTTATAGTGACAGTTCTGAAACCAGTCCTCAGGGTCTGGTTTTTCTCAGAATGGCCCAATAAAGCACAAATGTGAAGCATCTGGGGGACGTTTTGAAAAATGAATGCTCAGTTAGGCGCCGTTTTAGGCCCCTAATCTCATCTCCCATCAGAACAGATAAAGCAGGTGAACATAAATCCAGTAAAAAGGAGAAACAAGAGCTTCTCATTCTGAAGAAAGAAAGTAGTGAGATCTTGTCGGTGAGCTAGTCTGAAGAACAGAGCTCGGTTCCTCCAGGTTTCTCCTGGACGCCCCCCAGTCCAGCCAGCACAGCGTGGAGGATGTGTTCAGCTCCATCAGCAGCAGCAGCAGCAGCAGCAGCAGCAGCTCACCTGATTTACCATCATTAAGCCCTGATTTACCACCAAACCAGGTGTTGATCTGAGGAGAACTCTAAATAACACTAGACTCCATGAGGAGAACTTTGGAGATGTTCTAATGATGAACACAGTGATGGAGAACCACCACCACTTTCTGTAGGAGTGTTATTATTAGAGTTTATTCTAATATCAATGATTTACTCAGGAGATAAACACTTACTGCCCAGATAAGCAGCGTTTGTAACTCTGACCTATGACCTATAAAAAAAGATTCATGTTTAATGTGGTAGTAACTTCAGGCTCCTGCAGATGGCGCTGCACGAGGATGATGGGGCTATAAATCCCTGCGTGGTGTGTGACGGGATTCATAAATTGAGAAGAGGTGGTACAGTGCAGTGAAGGAAGTAGCTGGACCTGCAGGTGTATTGAAGCATACGGTCATACGGGTCTACCAGCAGTGGCAGAAATACTGTATTTAAATGTGTGTGTGTGTGTGTGTGTGTGTGTGTGTGTGTGGGTGTGTACAGGTCTGGCTCCTCCTGTGCATCTGCGTGCTGGCGCTGTAACACACAGCTCAGTGGAGGTTCTGTGGGACAGGGCAGAGGGCCATGGACACTCTTATGAAGCACTGTGTGTGGACTGTGCTGACGCTGTGATGGTAGGGCACTGTGTGTAGTAGCGTCTGCTCCGAATCCTCTGAGCAGATGATGTTTGGTCTTCAGCTTCAGTTAAATATAAATATGTGTGTGTGTGTATGTGTGTGTGTGTGTGCGCGGTTCCTACAGGTACAGAAGGTGTTACAGACTAGAGCAGTTTTCGCGGCTGTGATTCCGGGGAAGCTGTGTAACATCTCTGTGCGCACAGAGAAGGAGTCTTTCAGAGACAGCACAGCTGTGTTTCTCAGCGTCAGGGCATGTATGAGCACAGGCATTCAAACTGTACTGTTCATTATAAACACCCCACAAGCCCACTGTACCCCCAGTCCAGAGTTTGGAGACACTTAGCTTCCCAATATGAACATTTAATTTTTTCAATAACGTCTTATTATAAAGCTAAAGGGCTGTTCTTTATTAAACCTGAGATATAGAGCGCTGCTACCACAACCCCAAAGGTCATGCTGCCAGCCATCAGCAGGCCTTTCTCTCTCCAGGTGGATAGATGTCTCTCTCTCTCTCTCTATTTCTCCCCACATCACTTCAGTGTGGTGCTGAGCGACAGTAATTATTAAAATTAACATTGGGGAGGAAAATTTGATTAAAAAAAAAAAAAAGACGAAAAGCTGACAAAAATAATAACATATAATCCTCACATATGAATAAACTAATGTGATAAACTTGGGATATTATTAGGACTCATGAGCACTAAACCTTTCAGGTGTCTAAACCACCTTCAGGCCACAAGAAAAATGTGCTTTTACAAAAGAAAACCATGGAAGTTAAATGTTACTCAGAATAACTATATATTTATATTTTAATACAATATAATATATACAATGTAAAATACAGACACATATATACACACAGACACAGACATATATATATATATCATATATATATTTTTTATATTGTATATTTATATTGTATATTATATGTATGTGTATATGTATGTATATTACATTGTATATTTTATATTGTAGTAAAGCATGACCACACTTTTGAAAGGTAGTCTATATGTTGTTTTGTAAATTTTATGTTTTTGTATTTATACATACACTATATGTGTGTTCCTGTACTACTATCTATGTGGGGACCGAATCTCCCTACACTGGTAGCACATGAGAAATTGTGTTGAAGCAAAGTGACTCTTTGAGGTTAGGATTAGGGTTATGGTTAAGGTTAGAGCTAAGCTTAGGGTTATTAGGTTTAGGATTATGGTGAAGTTTACTGTTACAGTTAGGTGTAGTTGTAGCATTACTCAGCTTCAATAATACAAAAATGACGGTCCCCACTACATACAGTAAAACAAACGTATGTGTGTGTGTATGTGCACGCAGTCCCCAGTTCAGTGACTTTACTGACAGTGCAGAGGACAGCAGCATCTCTTTCTGTGCGCTGGACGGAGGGCCCAGGGGTGTGTGACTCGTTCATCCTGTCAATCAGAAACTTCACGTATAACCTGAGGACTGGCCTGAAGGTCTCTGAGGAGAGGTGTGGACTGAAGATCAGTTTTTTATCCCTCGTTAATTATCTCAGATACACTGCACAAACAATACCTGACATAATTTCTCTCACCAGATCCTACCGCTTTGAGAATCTCCCACCGGGAAGCTTTTACACTGTTGAGGTGATCAGTGTTAGTGGAGAGAGACACAGCGTTCCCACAGCTGTTACTGTAAACACATGTGAGTTCAAACCTGAAGACCTTATGGGCTTTATGGTACATATATCCTATATGTCCAAATGTTTGACAGTAGAGACAACAGTAGAGACTGTTACTCCAACAAAAGCAGGATACACTCTTTGAATACCCTTGATTTCAGAAGAAACAATCAGTTCGCAGGTGTCCCAATACTTTTGTCCATATAGTATATACTCAAGCAAATGAGTAATGGGTCTTTGGGGGTCTTTGGGGGTTTTCAGGGATGAAGAACTGATAGTTCTACATTAAGCCGTTTGCTGGCCCAGGTTCATTCAGTGGACCACTGAGGCTGTGTGACTCACATCTATTACTGCACTATACTGCCCCCTGCTGGAGGGGAGGATGCATTTCACACACATTAACATTAGTATCCACAGAACTGCCACTCTCTGTGAGTCCTGGGACACCTGCTCATTTACTGTTTCTTCTGAAATCACAGGTATTAAAAAGAGTTTCTCCTGCTTTTGTTGGAGTAACTGTCTCTACTGTCCAGAGAAGAAGTCTTTCTTCACATTGCTGTAAAGATTTGATTGCATTCAGCATGAAGAGCATTATAGCACCAGAGTGTTGGATGCTCACTACCTCTCAACTCCCAAACCCATCCCAAACATATTGGATGGAGCACTACCATCATTGCAGTTCCACTGCTCCACAGCTCAGCCTGGCATTGGGCATGGAGCGGTTCTTGTTTACCTGCTCCAGTCCTATTCTATTGGCAGTACTTTTCTACAGGGACTAGACTAGACAAGCTGTATGTGTGTGCATTTGCACATCCGTGTCAGCAACAAGTGCAACTTAAAGAAAGTAGCTGAAGGCATTCATTAGAGGGGGTGTCCACAAACATTTGGACGTATATATATATATATATATATATACATATATATTGTATATGTTTTTACAGACAGACTCTGTTTTTTCAGACAGAGTCTCAGTGTTGATTAGTCTGGAAAATCAAGCCTTTTTTAGCTGCATGGCAAATTAATAATACATTATTATTATATAACTGTTAAAGCAAACTCAAAATAACACCATTCAGAATACACAATAAAAGAATTAGCGTGATTAGCTGAATTAATTATGTACTAATGTGGTCATGATTACACTGCTAAGTGGCCCTGGCCAACAAAAAATGCCTCATTTATATTTTTATTTATTTATTTTTAAATTTTATTTAATTTTATTTATTATTATTATTTTTTTAATTACTTTTATATTTCCATTAGATTTAGCTGAGATATCAGCCCAGCATAAAACAAGCGCTAAAGTGGCAGCACTTTAGGCCTCATTTGTTTAGCTAGGTGATTTGTTCTTCCTTCTTATCAGTTTTTATATCGCAGTTCCAGCCCCTCCTGATGACCTCACCTTTATTGAACAAGAGGGAAATGCCATGTTCGTCACCTGGACACGCCCACATGGAAGAGTGGATGGTTACAGGGTAGGTCTGTGGTCGCTTTAATGCTTCAGTGATGAACACAGATCGATTATTTTCTCATTTCTAATTATCTTGTTTATTATTCATATTGTTTAGAACAACAACAACAACAACAACATCCACAGTGGTGAAGTTATGAATCTGAGAACTCAGAGATATATAAGCTGTTATGACTTGTGAAGGTATTCCTATAAAAGCAAATGACCAGCCAGTAATGTGTGTGTTTGAGTGTGTGTGAGTTACACTAAGGCGGTCGGGGGGAGCAGGACACCTGTTTAAACTTTCATACTGACTGCCTCACCTGAGACGTTGCCTAGCGACGCCCCTCAGTTCTACCTGCTCAGGTTACTGACTCTCTCAATAATACAGGAACCCAAATCCCGCATTATACCCCACCGCGAGAACCAGAGAGCAAGAGAATGTGTGTGCTGTCAAAGTCTTGAGTTGGGAAACTGTCTGGATGAACTTTCCCATAGAATACACATTCAGAGAGGTCCGAGTTTCTCTCCCGCCACTGCTTTTATAGCCCACTCCTCTCCTTTCCCCTCACCTTCTCATTCTTTCCCTGCAGTTGCGCTACGGCCCTGCGGCGGACATTCATCCCCTTCACCAGGTCGATGCCCGTGGCAACGGTGTGAGGATAAATGGCCTGACCCCGGGAAATGATTACAAGTTTGAGATTCAGTCCTTCCTGAGGTCCGATTTCAGCCAGAGTGTTTTCAAGAACGTCTCCAGTAGTAAGAGTCTGATTCTGGTGTTATTGTAATTACCCAGTCGTTATCTTACCCAGCCTTACTCATCAGCCTTTATGCGCAGCTGCTCATCTAATTATGGTAATCTCAAAGCTGTAGTTTCTGGTAATTAGCCAATTAAACGGCAAGGAGCTGCTGGCTAGGCTTCCATGCCTGACTCTTATAAGTCTCATAACTTTTATTATGAATATGAATCCATATACAGACCCTTACACTTTATAGATGAGGAATGTCAGTGACGTGTGCCCCAATCAGCCATAACATTGAAACCACTGCAAGGTTCTTGGAGGTGATGTGTTGGAAGCTGGTTGGAAGAACCGACTTGAGATGTTCTAGGTCACGACGGCTGGGTCAGAACATCGCCAAAACATCAGGCAGGTCAGCACCTACCAAAAGTGCTCCATGAGCACCTAAGACCCATTGATGCTCATGGAGGCCCCGCCCACCTCACAGGACAACTTACTAGCGTTAGTCTTGGTGCCAGACACAGGGCATCAGAGGGCTTGTGGAGTCCTCACAATATTAGGCAGGTGGTTTTAATGTAATGGCTTTGTAATCTAATGTAATTGGTTTATGGTGTGCAGTTCAGTGATACTCTCGTTTTTCTTTGACCAATCCTTTATTCAGGACCTGCAGGTGTGTGTTCTCTCTATGCCACACACACCAACGCCTCGTCTGCCACACTGGTGTGGGACACTGCTGCTGGCCAGTTTGACTTCTACAAGGTGACGGTCAGAAACCACTCGCACCACTGGGTGTTCAACATGAGCGCACACACTCAGGAGTACACGCTGAGCGGCCTGAGGGATGGCTGCTCCTACAACGCCACGGTGGAGCGAGTCAGGAACACACTCAGCGGGGCAGCTGCCAGTTTCACCATACACACAGGTTACAGCAATCATTTAGTCTCTACTGTCCAGGGAAGCCTTTCTCCCCTCCTCGTCTCACAACTCCCCAGTTCTTCCACTGCTCCACAGCCCAATGCTGGGGGGCTTTATACCCCTCTATAGCCCACGCCTGGCATTAGGCAGCATGGAGCCAATAGGTTCATGATGCTGATCTGCTCCAGATAGTCCTATTCTATTGGCAGTACTTCTCTCTACAGGGATTAGACAAGCTGTGTGTGTGCATTTGCACATGGGTGCAACTTAAAATAGCTGAATGCATTCATTAGAAGGGGTGTCCACAAACATTTGGTCATATAGCGTATTACACCCATGCTGCGATATTTAGTGTTTTAGCTCATCTTCTGAAACTCATTTGTGTTTGTGTGTGTTTCAGTCCCTGCTGCTCCTAGGAATGTGTGTGTGGTCAGTGTGTCTCCTCGTTGGTTCTCCCTCCGCTGGCTGCCGTCCTCTGGATGTGATCAGCAGTATTTGCTCCAGCTTATCCCAGACCATGGAAATGTCACAATCACAAACACAATGGATGGGCATTTACAGGTACAGAGCTGGACAGGCCTTCATGCTGCGTCATTGTATGTCTGTGTGTGTGTGTGTGTGTGTGTGTGTGTGTGTTGGCACTCTAACAAAAGAACTGTTTGAGTTGTATTTCACCACAAGTTTCCATTCAATTAGCAGAAATAGCCACACAGCATTCGCTGTCCAGATTTCCGTTCTTCCACCTTAATGTTAAAATGTCCGGTAATTTCTGATCAGATGGTTTAGGGTTGTGTTGTATTCAAAGTAAATAATAAGGTGGATGCAGAATAAGGTGGATGCAGATAAAGGGTTTGTTGATTGTAAAGGGTTTGCTTTGACGTAGCTATGCTAACACAGCATCTTGATGGCAGTGGTGAAATGCCGATCTGCACCAAGAACCAAGAGCGGCTCGGCTTGACCCTCCGTCCTTCTAGATCTACAGAAGACAAGCATCCAGGCTTTTTCATCCAGGTATTACAGATGTAGGCCAATGCAGTGTTAGGAGTCTTGCCCAAGGACTCTTATTGGTGCAGCGCAGCATAGTCACCCAGACCGGGAATCGAACCCCAGTCTCCCATAGCTTATTATCTGTCCTGCACCAAAGTGGTGGAACGAATGACCTTCCCTTGAACCTCGCTCACTGTCTTCCAACTTCCGGCTCTTCCGAAGAGTGCTTGGGCGAAGTGTAGTGTTGAGTGCTGTGGTCTCCAGACTGACTGCTCTATCTAGTAGTGTCTCAGCTTAGAGGGATCTTTTGGATCTTAGCCGATACAAACTAGCTAAGGGTATTTTCTGAGTAAACAGTGAAGCGCTTTTGTAAGTCGCTCTGGAGAAGAGCGTCTGCTAAAGGCCTTTTAGGTAAAAGTAAAAATTTGCCTCCATTGCTTTAGACCAGCTGTAAGTTCGGAACCAATGGCTTCTGGCAGTCCACTGCTTACCATTGCACCGTTGTTTGAGGTCACTAGCACACTTCCCAGCTTCATTGTGTCTAATATGAGGATGAATGGTCTCTCCTAATCTTCTGTCTTTCCATGTTTCTGCACAAACTCTGTCCAGCACACACTGGCTCAGCAGCCTCCCTGCTTTTGAATGCCAGGTGTCAGGTGGTAGGGTATCTGTATCGGCTGGGCGGAGTGTGAGAAGGAAGGTTGGAGAATGCAGGTTAGGAAGAGAGAGAGGGAGAGAAGCAGAGAGAAGGCCATTAAGTATTAATGCCGGTTAGTTGCGGTTGCGTACCAGTTGGTTCAAACCTGGAGCATTCGTCCTCCGCGGTCCAGCCATTCCCTCAGCCCGCCGGTCTCTCTCTCTCTCTGGGGGGTCAGCATGCTGCTCTGCCTGCCCCTGCTGCTGCTCGGCCTGTGTGTGGCCCTCACCGGCGTTCAGGTAGGCCTGCTCGTCTCTGTCTCTGAGCGACACTCATGTGCCTTCTTCTGTCCTGACACTGCTGTCCTGGTGCTCCTCTGTTCAGAGGTCTCACACACACACACACAGATTCTGGCTGGCGTACCTACAGCTGCGGACGTTTCTCAGGGTTACTCAGTTGTATTTGTGTTGGATTGAGGTCATGTGACAGCGTTCAGACGTGAGCTGAAGTTTAGTTGTGGTTGTGAAAGATGGAGTCATGATCTCTGTTATGTAAGATGTTTGATCACTAGGCTCCGTCACTTTGGATAATGCGTGTATTCGTATCTCGCGCCTCTTATGTATGATGTGTTGGTGTCTGTATAACATTGAGTAACTCATATTCAGATTGTAACTCAAACAGACTTTGTAGATATATTAGTTCATGATATGATGATGAATTCTCTGGTTTTATCCACTTTCTTGCTTGATTTCTGCAAGATATCTGTATACTGTGGGTGGTGTGGCGCAATGGATGAAACCACTACCAGTCAGTGAGCTACCACAGCATGTAGGAGACTGGGGTTAGATTCCTGGTCTGGGTGACTATGCTGCTCTACACGATTCAGAGTCCTTGGCTTGGGCAAAACTTCTAACGCTACATTGGCCCACCTCTGTAATACCAGTGTATATATATATATATATATATATATATATATATATATATATATATAAATGCACTGCTAGCGGCTAGTTATCCACCCTACATGGATTTGCCACTATTACCATTCTTACCTTCATTACTATGATTATATTAGTTTTATTATATTATATTAATATTATTTTATGATGATATCAGCACACCTGAGCAGAGGATCAGTCTTATGTGGTGGTACAGCGACATTTTATCAATAATTTATAAATACTTCTGATCAGAGGAGGATGGGTTGGGTCCCTCCTTGCGAGTCTTGGTTCCTCCCAAGGTTTCTTCCTCCAGCTCAGAGGGAGTTTTTTTGCCTGTCTCTGTCCCTCTTGGTTTGCACAATGGTTTTGCTGAGCTTATGTCTTATTACTGGATCCATGTACAGCTGCTTTGTGAGAATGTCAGTTGTAAAAAGTGTTAATAATAATAATTTAATATTATATATATATATATATTACAAAAAAAAAAAATATATATATATATATATATATATATATACAAAGCTGAGTTATCTGAATCTGCAGAATATGAACGGCATAAAGTCCCAACAGCAATGTGAAAGACTAGTGGAGAGCCCGCCGAGACAGGAGAGCTGTGATTGGCCGTCGAGGTTATTATTTCAGCATAGTGATTTCTGAATGCTCTCAGAGTTCAGATATTAGTCCTGTGTTTAAATGTTCCTGCAAATAAATAAATGAATGCTCTAAATTGTAAATATTTTATTTGGAATTTGGGGGAAATGTTGTCCATGGTTTCTGAAATACAGCACAAATGTTCATTTCCCTTAAACACACTGCCTATAAACAGTAAAACCAGAGAAACTGATCATGTAGGGTGGTCTCTTATTTTTTTCAGAGCTATATATATATATATATATATATATATATATATATAAATAAATATAAATGCCGATGGATCAATTTGTCCATCCGTCTATTCATCTGTCTATCTGCCTGTCTATCTGTGTGTCAGTTTGTTTAAGCAGGAGCACAGCGCTCATATTAACTCCGTCATAATAGACCTATTAAGTTGTTTACTGTACCAACAGCTTTCTGTTTGCAGGGGTTTTTGTGTGGTGTGATCTGAATTGTTGGATTGATGTTGAATGCTCTTGTTTATGATCCCCCGTGGTGTGTTTCTGGCTATGCTCAGTTTGAGAGCGTGTGTGTGTGGGTGTGTGTGAGGTTTGACTGGATTGTGTTTGGGTTGAGGTCTTGTTGAGCTCCATTACACTTCAGGTTGTTTTTCTCCGGCTGAATTAAGCTGAATTAACAGGGTGACTCAGGAGGGTGATATCATCAGCTGATGCATCGCGGCCTTCTGCTCCCTGTCCCAGTCCCACACTTCTGGCTGTGCGCCCTGGAAAAGGCAGCAGCTGACATTTAGTGGAATATGTTTAATTAGGGGCGCGCAGAGATAGTGGGGTCACGTCAGCACTGGTAGATGGCTGAAAGGTTATTGGCATCAGATGGATGTTTGTTCTTTACTGATGTTAGAAGCTGAATGTCTGCATTTGATTGAGTTTGTGCCTCTACACTCATCTCATATGGTGACTAGATTGCTCTGCTTTCCCACTTTTCCTATTTATTTCTACCCTTCTTATATTCTCCATTTTTATTATTTTTATTATTATTTTATTTAGTCATAATTACTCTTTGTGTGTAACTGGGCCCTTAAGATCTCAATTTCGTTCCACCCTTTGTACCACATGTGATGCAAATGACAATAAAGTCTCCTTAAATCCTTGCAATGTACAGCCTAATGCAAAAGTTTGGGCACACCTTATTATTTTTCTAAGTAAATAAATGACCGAAATCCTCCACAGGAGACAAACTTCTCCAAACTTCACGATTTCTATTTATCTTCTGAATTTAACATAACAAAATAAACAAAACAATAACATAAAATAATCATTAAACATAACTAATCTAATGTGCCATTACTTTTGCACATGTCATATTGTAATATTTTGTTTGAAA
The DNA here is from genome assembly GCF_030463535.1 of Salminus brasiliensis. Classification (NCBI taxonomy): domain Eukaryota; kingdom Metazoa; phylum Chordata; class Actinopteri; order Characiformes; family Bryconidae; genus Salminus; species Salminus brasiliensis. The sequence continues at coordinate 2,687,533 of NC_132890.1, forward strand.
TCTGTTCAATTCAGTAAATAAACAGTAATGGTGCTTTAGACTGTGTGTCTGAAGAGGATTTGCTCACTTATTTACTCTCAAATAAATCACATGCCATTTGACCAGGGGTGCCATAACATTTGCAAAACATTATAAGTGCATGAAAAATATCAGCACCTGCCCAGAATTCCTGTATCAGTGCACCTCTGTTTTAATCAGTTTAGGTATGACGTTATGTGTGTTACAGGCGAACGTGTCCAGTGTGAGTCCAGGAACGGCATACACAGTAACAGTCAGCGCAGTGGCCTCCTCAGGTCTCAGCTCTCCTGTCAGCCGCATCATTACAACCAGTGAGTCTGGTGAGTGTGTTGATGTGAGTGGGTGGGATGGTGGATGTTGTTTGGTCGTGTGATATTCCTGTATTAGGATGTATGGAATTGTATTATTACAGTTTATTGTTTGGCCTCCTTACTGAAATACCACGTAGGAGGTGTGGACTGAATGTGCATGTGTGTCTGTGATTTGGCTGAGATGAGATGAGAGATGACAGTGATGATGATGATGATGATGATGATTATGACGATGTGCTACTCGTCGTGTGCACATGTATTATTAATTGTGAGGGCAGGTTGATGGGTGTGATATCAGTTTCAGATTCACTGTAATAGCTGATCCACCCTCTCAGTCGTGGCTCTGGGGTTCATTGTGCCTTGTGACAGCACCTCTCTCTGACCCATATACAAACTGAGAGACCTCCCAGTCACTATGACTCAGGGATTTAAATAATATGGTATTATAATCATTATTATTTCATATTATTAATATTATTATTAGTGATATATATTCGATTATATAATACAAATTGTTTTATTATTGTTATTGTTATTATTAATAGAGTGTAAATAATAATGATCATTTAATAACATGACATTTTAGAAAATTACATTCAGCAAAATATTTTTTGTTCATAAATAAAATCTATATTAAATTGAAATAAATAAAGTATAATGTTTTTTATATGTGTTTCTGGAAGCTTTTTAGCTTCTACAGTAAAAAACATTAATATGTTTAATATTGTTTTTTAGAAAAGCCATAGAAAAGTATTACTAATAATATTAGTTTGAAAACAAAACATCAGGCAGGTAGAAAACTGTATGGAAGACGTTTATTCAGTATTGCAGAATACATACCCATAGTTATTTATTTAAATAAATACTTTTACTACTACTAATAATAATAAGTACGGCTGTCAACATTAACATATGCAATTATATTATGCTAGACAGCATTTTAATTTTAATTAATCACAGAACATTGTTGACATCCCCATTAATAATAATAATAATAATAATAATAATAATAATAATATATTATTAATAAATAATAATAATAATAATAAGAAGAAGAATCCCACACAGCTAAAGAGACTCAGAGAAACTCAGCCAGAGTGAGGTCACGCTGATGTGGTATAGTTTTTTAGTTATTTGGGGGGGGTATTTTTACACTTTCAGAAAGTTTCAGTTTATTCTTTAATCCTCTGCAGGACTGTAGTCGAGCTCTGCAGTGAAAGAAAGACTGAAGCTTTGTTCTGCATGATTTACTTTAATACTTTATGATTTATTGATGAACTCATGAGCTACTCTGGCTGACACTGTTTCAGTACTGTGAGCAGTGTTCCACAGGTAGTATCACTGTGGCTGTCAGAAAGAGAGGCCTTATCATACCACTGTTTAATGTAAATACATGTGTGTGTGTGTCTGTGTGTGTGTGTGTGTGTGTGTGTAGTTCCTCCTGCTCCCTCTAAACCAGAAGGAGAGCGAGTGGGCTCCAATGGAATCCTGCTCTCCTGGCGGATGCCGTCGCCCCCTGATCCCACTATCCACTCCTTCATCATCAGATACAAGGAGGTGTGTCCACACCCTGACCCCACCTTCACTGAGATCACTAAAAGCCTGGACATTCCCGAAACACTGCTCAACACACTCTCACCTGGAGCTACTTATAACATAAAGGTATGCACACATACACACACAAAGCTAGTGTTGGTCAGTTTATTATTGGTCTGTATATATATATATCTCACCTGGACACACACACACACATATATATATATATATATATATATATATATGTGTGTGTGTGTGTGTGTACAACCAAAGGTGTATTCCCATTCATTCCTCAGGTAGAAGTGAGTGGAGATACTAGGTTTTAAAAGACTTCTATAGAAGCTGAAGAATCAACTGAAGCTTTTTACTCCAGTAAAAGTGTAAAAGTACTGGTTTCAGAACCACTTCAAGTAGAAAAGTAAAAGTAATGGAAGGAAAACAAAGGCTGAAAGCTTAGGCCGACCACAGGGGTCTATAGTGCACTACCCCCCCCCCCCCCCCCCCCCCCAAACCCCATTTCTCTAAAAGTCATAATGAGGAGGATGATCTATTAAAATGTTGATGTTAAAAATGTTGGGCTGCACTAGGCTCCTGTTTCAGCTGCAGATCTGCCCATTGAAAATGAAGCATTTCAGTAATATCAGCTCTATTAAAGGAGCGTCTCTGTGCTCTACTGAGCATTAACATGAGCTTCATGGAGGAAAATATGAGGAGTCGTTGTCTAGAAGTTTTGTAAAGCTGCAGAAAGTCAGACTTCAGAGGCGTGTGATCAATAAGCTTTATTGGAGTGTAAATGTGGGGCTCAGTCGGGACGTTTCACTGCAGCTCTCTTGAGTCTCTGCCACGGACACAGTCTTCATACTAGACTACAGACGTCTGCTGTGAGCTCGCTGGAGAGGGACGGGACGTGTGCAGGTGTGATGATCTCTTATAAACCAATAGGGAGTCAGAATGGGGTATGTTTATACTTCTCATCCAATCAGGATCAGACTCACACTTTCCGGATGGGGAGATTTATCTGGAGAGGGTTTTTATTGATGACGAGCCGGAATGAAAACAAAGGGAAATGAAATAGGAGGAACGAGGCTGATTTTAACATGAGGAGGAGAAAGTTCAGATAATTGGGTGAAAATGTGAGAAGTAGAAGTAAAAAGTCTGAAAAATAAAGAATTACTGCAGTAAAGTTTAGAGAACCAACATTTCTACTGTAGTAAAGTAACGAAGTATTTGTACTTATATACAAAGGACGCCCGGTGGCAGGGTCATGGATGCTCATTGATGCTCATGCAGCCCCCCACCCCACCCCAGAACTCGGATCTGCTGTAAACATTAGTCTACCACAGGACACCTTTAAGTCTCAAATCATATATATATATTCTTTTTTTATCAATGTGGATATTTTTATATCTATATTGAAGTAAACATGGAATTATTGAACATTAGAATTGGCCCAATTTAGTACTAATTCCCAATAATAAAAAAAACACTGACCACTGTTGTAAATTATATATGATATAATGTTATATATTTGTATTAGTTATGTACCATATAACCATGTAATCATATGGTTAGATCATTAAAAATGAGGTGAATAAATGGAATAAATTAAATCAAAATTTTAAATGGTTCCCATTCTGTCTGCAGGTGTGAATATTTAAATATTGTAGAGTATCATATTATAATATCCACCCGTTTCAACTCCCTTAAAGAGACAGCTGTTAGTAATTTGCTATGGTTTTACACTGTCGTTGATGGCTTGGGTAACGTGCTGCAGTGTGGACATGCTGAGGGACTCGAACTGTCTGTGGGAAAGTTGCCAATGACATCCATTCCATTGATCTCATTAAATTATTCACCAGCTCTTAATTATTCATCTGGTAAAGAGATCTATGGATCTATGATGGATCTCTGTTTTCCGTTATTTGTCCACTGAATTCATTACCTCGTCACACACCGTCCTTTCAGCCCACTGTCCGAGCATTGAGTGTGTGTCTGTGTGTTTTTTTGAGGGTGTGTGTGACATATAAAAGTGTGTGTGTGTGTTATGTTGTGTTGTGGGGTCATTTATCATGTCTGGATCACATTTCATGGTCTACAGTATTTGATGCTGATTGAGTGTGAGTGTGCGTATGTCACTGTGTGTGTGGTTTGACTGTGTGTGTGTGTGTGTCCTTATTGTTTTTCATCCCCCACCCCACCCCACCCTCACCCCACCCCCACTCTACAGGTCGCAGCAGTAAACAAGGCAGGGACTGGACCTTTTAGCCAATCACTTTACTTTAAAACTGCGGAGGCTCGTAAGACGCTCTCTGGATTTATCATTTGAATTTGCTTATTTCCTGTTTGTGTTTATGCAGTGTGTGTAATACGTGTGTGTGTGTGTGTGTGTGTGTGTGTGTGTGTTGTCTGCAGCTCCTGGCTTGGTAACAAACCTCACAGCCTACGCTCAGAATCACTCCTCAGTGCTGGTAACATGGTTTCTACCAGTACGCATAAACGGACTCATCACCAAGTTTGCTGTTAAGGCCAAACACGCCAGAACAGGCCAGATCGTCCAGACTCTGGAGCTCAACGCTGAGGACATCATGAACGGAGCTCTGCCTCACTGCAATGTAGGCCTGAACTTCAATGTGTTGCACAGCAAATTGGGATGACAGTCTGTAGCAGTATATCCACAGTACTGCTTTCTACATGTTAATAAACCTAAAATTAATATTTTTTAAATGTGAATAAACATAAAGCAACATTGTGCAGCATTAGTTCATTAATATAGCAGCTTTAGAATCATTGTGAGTCTCCACTGGCTGTAAACCGGAGAATAGCGTCTCTGTTGCTGCCACTCCGGGCCTGAAGCGCTGCTACTACTACAGTATAGAGCTATTAGTATAGTAGAGTATTACTCTACCGCCTCAGTCAACATGCTTCCCCACCTTCAGATCAAGCATCTGGAGCTCTCAGCTTGTCCAGAAATGCATGTGTACAGCTGTCCTTTAGCGTGATTTACACTTCCTGACTGTAGGGGGAGCCCAGGAGTTATTTCATCTAACAAAAGCCAGTAAATACTGATAAATTACCCTTTAGCTGTTCCAAACCTGGCTAGTGCGCCCCCTAGAGGCTGAACATTCAGGTTCTGCTGCATCTATAACTTTGTCTCCACTGATAATTAAATCAATAGGATTTCTCACTCTATTGCGTAGTTGTGGGTGGCGACCTTCCAAATGTTAACGCCCCTCTTGGTCACTGTGGTCACTCTAAGTGGCTGCTTCCTACCCTTCATTTGTTTTGGTATTTTGGCACCTGGGCTCCCCCTACAGTTGTGGAGTGTAATTGACTTTTACACCACTACAGTAAATACAGATCATGTTTTGAGCACCCGCCGCAGGGACAGCTGTACACATGCATTTCTGGACAAGCTGAGAGCTCCAGAAGCTTGATCTGAAGGTGTAGAAGCATGTGGGCTGAGGCGGTAGAGTAATACTACAGGATTTTACACTAATATGACTCTATGGGTTACGCAGTGTTACACAGCAGCAGTTCTGAAGAGAGGTTCTCCTCCTGCAGCTCCACCACCAAACCTCCATAGTGCAGTAGCAGCAGTGCTCCGGCCCGGAGTGGGAATGACGGAGACGCCGTTCTCCCCCTGTTACAGTCAGCTTTAAAAGAGATATTGACAGATGTTGAGCTGTGTGTGTGAATGTGTGTGTGTGTATGTGTGTGTGTGTGTGTGTGTGTGTGTGTGTGTTTCTGTCTGTATTCTAGGACGCTGCCGACATTCTGTCTCGTGGAACTCCCAGCCCATCTGAGTCCTCCCTGATGACCTCTGCTGCTTTGCCTTCAGTCACGCTGTCGGCCATTCCTCCAGCCTCCACCTGGAGTGTGCCAATCAGCGTGGGAATGGATAAGCTCCGCCCCTACACAGCTTATGTGTTTGAAGTCTCTGCCTTTACCAGTGATGGAGAGGGACAGATTGCCAGCACTATGGTCCGCATGCCAGAGGCTGGTATGTCCACACACTCATACACTGTGAACAATGTAAAGTCAGGCCAACCCAAGCTGATTAAACACTGTGTAAGATGTTTAGTTTATGGCTCCGCCCCCTCCATCTATTTACTGTTTATTCCCATCTGCAGGTTAGAGCGAGAGCCCCCTATCACATAATTTCCCCAGACTGTGAGTCCTTGCTGGGATTTGAACTTGTGACCTCCTCACACTTGATGATGAGCAGCAGTTAGACTGTAGGGCCGGTCTAGAGCTGTGAAATACAGTAAATCTACCGTCCCTTCTTTCTCAGACACAGAACTGTACACGGCTTCACAGCTCTGGAGTGGAGTGACTGTCTAACTGCCCCCTTGTCAAGCGATTCAGGAGATCATAAGTACATGACCAATCAGTTACATTAACTGTTCCCTTATAACGTCTAGAGAGAACAAAATCCAGGTCCAGATTTGAAGACCTGGGGTCTAATTGATTATATCATAAATCATTTTGATTGATTTTCCTGGTGTTTGTCTATATATATTTGAAGTGTGCTATATACAGAAATCCAGAACCACTGCAGATCTGCAAATATTCAGGTTAACAGAACCAGGACAGAACAGAACCTGGATCAGGTGTAAATGAATTAAGATCAGATCATCCTTATAGTACATAAAGCCACATATACACACTTTAACATACTGTATGCATACACAATGATATATCGTCAATGTCAGGCAAAAACCTTGTATCTTCAGAACAGTATGTAAAAAGATTTGGAGCATTTCTATTGGTCCATTTATCACATTATGGAAAAAAATGGGAGATGGGAGGTTTTTGAGTGACAGCGATGGCATATTCATGTACACTTGTGTAGATCTACATACTGTTACACTGTTATGCCCTGGCCACATGTTGACAAGCACACACACACTCTCTCACTCACGTGTACTCACACACGCTGTTGTTTTCCTCTTTCCACCATCCGGGTAACTGTATATTGGTCCAGCGGAGATAAATCTAAGCAACCTGTAACAGAAGCTCTGATTGGCCTGAATAAATCTACTCAGATTAGAACAAGGCATTTGTTTCTTATGTAACAGCAGCACAACACTCAGCCGGCATTCAGCCCTAACTGACCTTCCTTCCATCCAACCAGTGATCAGCTCCTGCCTGTGTTAAGTGTGTGTTAAGTGTGTGTTATGTGTGTGTGTGTGTGTGTTTGTGGTGTGTTGTTGCAGCCCCTGAGGATCCGCCGCAGAATTTGTCGGTGTGGAACATCACCTCTAAATCTCTGTTTCTGTCCTGGGAGCCTCCGACCATCATCACAGGACGCTTCAGTTACATCATCCAGCTCTACGGCCCGGCAGGTAGCTCAGTTTGGCTAGCTTAGCCTTCTAGCTAACGGTCACACATCACATTAGACTCAAACTCTTGCCTGTATGTGTGTTTGCTTTAGGTCTTATTAGTGAAAACAGTACGAGCGAGCAGATGTTTGCATACACTGGACTGACTCCATACACGCGCTACCGTGCCGTCGTCATGGCCAAGTCAGCTGGGTCCACAGGGCCAGCAGCAGAGACCAGCATCTCAACACCTTCAGAGGGTAAAATACCTCCAGACTCCTCAACCCCCACAGCACCAAGGACACTGTAACACATTATTGCATTAGAAATAATGGCCACCATGTGGGCGAAAGTATTGGGACACCTCCTTATTTTCCAGGGAAGGCTTTCTACTAGTCTTTTAAGGAGCATTGCTGTGAGGATTTGATTGCATTCAACGACAAGTGTTAGTGAGGTCAGGATTTTTGATAATCAGCACCAGACCTTATCTCGAACTTATCAGAAAATATAAAAATGGAGCACAAGCATCATTTCAGAGCTGTGGAGCGGGCTCTGTATAGTCCTCTAGTCTAGGCCTGGCATTAGGCAGTCCTATTCTATTGACAGTACTTCTCTACAGGGACTAGACAAGTTTTATGTGTGTGCATTTGCACATCTGTGTCAGCAGTGGGTACAATGTTAAGTAGCAGTATGCATTAATTAAAAGGGGTGTCCACAAACATTTGGACATATAGTGCATGTTGATCATGTTACTGTGGCTGTGTTTAAGTCTAGCATGTGCTGCCTCCTACTGGAGTGGTACTGCAGGTACAGTGTTTTATTGCGTTAGTGCCTTATGTTACGCAGTAATTTACAGTGTGTGTGTGTGTGTGTGTGTGTTTGTGAATGTTTTTTAGCTCCTGGTGCAGTGTCTGATCTGAGAGCAACAGCTGTAGACTCCACGTCAGTGCGTCTGTCCTGGGGCATTCCCAGCCAGCCCAATGGCCTCATCACTCGCTACCGTATACTGGTCCTGTTCCATGAGGTACTGGTACAGGACATTACCCTCCGAAGACTACCGCAGGTAAACACACAGCTGCTTTATCATTTGATGCACGAAGGCTGCATCATAAATTCTACACAAGCTCACTAAATAGTGCACCATCATTAAGAAGTACACTTATTACTGCGGCACAAAGGCTGCATCATAAACTCTACACAAGCTCACTAAATAATGCATGATCATTTAGAAGTGCACTTATTAGTGCTGCACAAAGGCTGCATCATAAACTGCACACAAGCACACTAAATAGAGCACCATCATTTAGACGTGCACTTATTACTGCTACACAAAGGCTGCATCATTAATGGCACACAAGCTCACTAAATAGTGCATCATCATTTAGAAGTGCACTTATTAGTGCTGCACAAAGGCTGCATCATAAACTCTACACAAGCACACTAAATAGTGCACCATCATTAAGAAGTGCACTCATTACTGCGGCACAAAGGCTGCATCATAAACTCTACACAAGCACACTAAATAGTGCACCATCATTAAGAAGTACACTCATTACTGCGGCACAAAGGCTGCATCATAAACTGCACACAAGCTCACTAAATAGTGCATCATCATTTAGAAGTGCACTTATTAGTGCTGCACAAAGGCTGCATCATAAACTGCACACAAGCACACTAAATAGAGCACCATCATTTAGAAGTGCACTTATTAGTGCGACACAAAGGCTGCATCATTAATGGCACACAAGCTCACTAAATAGTGCATCATCATTTAGAAGTGCACTTATTAGTGCTGCACAAAGGCTGCATCATAAACTGCACACAAGCTCACTAAATAGTGCATCATCATTTAGAAGTGCACTTATTAGTGCTGCACAAAGGCTGCATCATAAACTGCACACAAGCACACTAAATAGTGCACCATCATTTAGAATTACACTTATTAGTGCTGCGCAAAGGCTGCATCATAAATTGCACACAAGCACACTAAATAGTGCATCATAATTTAGAAGTGCACTTATTAGTGCTGCACAAAGGCTGCATCATTAATGGCACACAAGCTCACTAAATAGTGCATCATCATTTAGAAGTGCACTTATTAGTGCTGCACAAAGGCTGCATCATTAATGGCACACAAGCTCACTAAATAGTGCACCATCATTCAGAAGTACACTTATTACTGCTGCACAAAGGCTGCATCATAAATTGCACACAAGCTCACTAAATAGTGCACTATCATTAAGAAGTACACTTATTAGTGCTGCACAAAGGCTGCATCATAAACTCTACACAAGCTCACTAAATAGTGCATCATCATTAAGAAGTGCACTTATTAGTGCTGGTATCATAAACTGCACACAAGCTCACTAAATAGTGCACCATCATTAAGAAGTGCACTTATTAGTGCTGGTATCATAAACTGCACACAAGCTCACTAAATAGTGCACCATCATTAAGAAGTGCACTTATTAGTGCTGGTATCATAAACTGCACACAAGCTCACTAAATAGTGCACCATCATTTAGAAGTGCACTTATTACTGCTGCACAAAGGCTGCATCATAAACTGCACACAAGCTCACTAAATAGTGCACCATCATTAAGAAGTACACTCATTACTGCGGCACAAAGGCTGCATCATAAACTCTACACAAGCACACTAAATAGTGCACCATCATTAAGAAGTGGACTTATTACTGCTGCACAAAGGCTGCATCATAAACCACACACAAGCACACTAAATAGTGCACCATCATTAAGAAGTGCACTTATTACTGCTGCACAAAGGCTGCATCATAAACTGCACACAAGCACACTAAATAGTGCACCATCATTTAGAAGTGCACTTATTAGTGCTGCACAAAGGCTGCATCATAAACCACACACAAGCACACTAAATAGTGCACTCTTTTGCACTTAAATTTTGTTGTTCCTCTTAAAACAAACATGAAGGCTGCATCCCAAACCACACACAAGCACACTAAGTAGGGCACTCATTAGTGCAGTAGAAGTAGAAGTGTGTGGACAAGTAATCTGTCTAATTGAATCCGTTTGATGCTGATTAATGACACTTTAGCTGGCTAGTGCGCCCCCAAGTGGTGCAGAATTCATTTCTGCTGCATCTGTAACTCCACTTCAATTGATGTTTGAAAATTTCTGTCACTATAACCTAGTGGTGGGCGGCCTCGGATTGGGCGCTTTCTACCTTGCCCTTGATATTGAGGGTGAATCTACCCTTAAATGTTTAGTTTTTCTTAGTTTTGCTTGTTTTTTTTTCTAAATGTTTTATTTTATTTCAATTTTAAATGAAAAAAGTGAAAGAAAAGAAATCCAGGTCAGCGTGACGTTCGATATTCTGTGTGTGTTTACCCCTGAAGGATGCTGTATTCTGTGTTTATAGGATGTAAACAGGACTGGAGAGCGTGTGGGTATGTCTCCAGGAGGTTACTATGACAGCAGCTCTCGAGTGCTGCGTCGTCGCTCTGCCAGGTCAACTAATATCACCACGGCAACTGCACAGTCCGCTATCACTCCCGCCTCCCCCGACTCCCAGCCCACGTGGAGCCCCAGCCACCCGGGCTCTACCAGCATCTACAAGCTCAACACTGACGCCACCGCCTCACTCCCCACTAATTCACGCACGGCAGGAACCGCCGAGCAGCCCCTCACTCCGAGCCCCCCAACCACACCCCCTCCATGGCTCACTGTTGCCACCAATCAGCGCACTGCTACACCCCATGAGTCTGTCACTGTATCTGTGACTGACCTTTCACTTGTAACCTCAGGCTCTGCACACCCTCCCTCTCTTAGCCCTGCACAGCCACAGCCCTCCACCAGGGCTGCGGTCACAGGGGTCACCCACCAGACTCGTCCCTTCACACAAACTGCGGTCACCAGCTGGATCGAGGGTAACAGCACTTCTGAATATATATATTTATTTATCTGATAAAAAGTAGACTTTTTAAGCAATCAGAACAGTGGGATCTGAAGACAGAGTACAATACTGCCATCTAGTGGTCGGGGTTTAAACACAACACTAAATGAACCACTGTCACTTAACCACCCTAACACCACCTGTGTGTTTGCCACTTTCACAAACTTACTGTTGAGTACTTTGAACAGACACAAACACACACACACACACACACACACACACACACACACACACACACACACACACACATACACATCCTTAGGCTATTTTAAGGCCATCTACTATAGTTTAAATATACTAAAGTATATTATTATTATTATTAGCATTATTCTTGTTTATATACAGTACATTGATTTGTACTAATGTAGTAAATATACATATTGTTTTTTAAATAATAGAATATTATTTATTATTATTCTTAGGCTATTTTTAAGGCCATCTACTATACTTAATGTATACTATTATTATTATTATTATTATTATTATTAGCATTAGCATTGTTAGCATTTTTTATTTGTATACATCCAGTACATTAGTATGTATTAATGGAGTAAATATACATTATGCTCTGTAAAATTATAAGAATTTTATTGTTTGCAAAATGATCTACACAGTGACATAATTTAACCTTATTTAACTTATTTACCCCATATATATATATATATATAATTTTATTATAATTTTACAATTACTTGATATTGGGAAATATTATGTATTTGTATATTGTCTATATCTAATATTATTTTTACTGTACTTTTATTTATATTTTCCCACCTTTCATATAGTCAAATATAAAGACTTATTTCCCCATTATTTTTGTTTCTTCATCCATCATCATTATCATCATCATCACCATCCACCCCACAGTTCTGCCAGCCACTGAAGAAATAGTGGATCTGTCCCCTGATCACATCTCCTATGTGGTGAAGAGACTGAGTCCGTTCACTGAGTACAACTTCAGCGTATCTGCCTACACTACTGTGGGAGAGGGACCTGCCACACTAATCTCAGAGAAGACTACAGAGCAGGGTAACGTAGCACTGCACCCTCATCATCCTCATCATCCTCATCCAGGACCACACCCTCATTCTGCTGTTTCTCCAGGTCTCTGCTAAACTAAAAACCTCTTCTCTGTTCAGTCCCCAGTTCTGTTCAAGATGTGTCCTACCAGAACATAAGCTCTACCTCTGTCCTGGTGAGCTGGAGTCCACCTCTGAACCCCAATGGGAAGATCACACACTACACGGTCTATCTGCTCAACCTGCACAGCCATGAAGCCCAGCAGCAGATGACAGATGCCACCAGCATAGTGCTCAGAGGTAAGCGGAGCACTTTCGTCCACGTGAAAACAACAGGACGCCCCATGATGAAACCTTGAGGTCCTTTTTGAACTTATCTAAACATCTGGATGTTGGATCAATACCAAGAGATGGAGCTAATCTAACTATACTAAGACTATACTAAGACACACACATTTATTACGGCTTCAAATGTGTGGAATCAGACTCAGGAGCAGAACATCAGCTGCAGATGATCAGAACATGGTTGGAGAGGATTATTCTGGAGGAGTCTGGAGTCTTATTTAAACCTCAGACGTTTAGTCTGGTCTGCTCTTGATTGATGGTTGAAGTGAGAGGTGAAGAAGATCACCATCATGGCCAGATCCAGAGAGCTCTCTGAGGCCTTCAGAAAGAAGGGTGGAGATGTTGCAGAGGAGTCTGTTAATGGAAGGGGTTTAAAGAGATCTCAGAACAGTTAGAAATCCAGGAAGTGGAACAGCTGACCAACATGACCAGGTCAGGACGTCCTAGCAAGTCCGGCCCAAGATCAGAAATACAAGATGAGTAAAGAAGACTCCACCAGTCCTAAAAAGTCATGATAGCAGGTTGCAGGTTGCTCTCACCACAGCTAATGTTAAAGTTGTTTGTGTGAGCTGTAGATGTTAATATCTTCTGCAGGTTTGGAGAAATACACACGATATAAGCTGCGAGTGGCGGCTTCTACTGCAGCTGGTGAGAGCCCTCTGTCTGAGGAGGACGACGTCTACATACTGACACCTGAGGATGGTATGGAGAAGATCACACTGATCACTTTCTTGCTCGTGAGCATTCTCTCATTTTCTCTCTCTCACATACTGTTTTCCTCTCACTTTCCTCCATCTGTGCCTCCATCAGTACCAGACTCTCCTCCGCGGGATTTGGCTATAGTAAACACCACCTCCTCCACTGCCACAATCACCTGGTCTCCTCCTGACAAGCCCAACGGCATCATTCGCCGGTACGAAGTCTTCTACGGCAACGACACCTACAGCCACGCAGTCAACAGCACTGTCCCCAGCATCACGCTGCGCAACCTGAGGCCTTACTCCCACTACAGCGTGAGCGTGCGGGCGCACACGCAGCTCGGCCACGGGGACCAGACCTCGCGCCCCCTGCAGATGATGTCAGGAGAGGATGGTGGGTGCTTTGGCTTTTGGGTATAATTGAATGATTTATTTGAGCTACACCCATCTAACTATCACTTATCACCACCATAGCAACCACCTAGGAGACCACAGTAAGCATTTAGCAACTCCATGGCAGTCAGCTGGGATACCATAGCAACCACCTAGCAAACACTTAGCAAAGCCATAGAGACAACCTAGGATACCATTGTAGCCATCCAGCACAAACCCAACATCCCCATCTAGCATTCCCTTATCATCACCATAGCAACCACCTAGGAGACCACAGCAAGAATTTAGCAACACCAAATCAGTCACCTGGGATACTATAGCAAACACTTAGCAATGCCATAGCAACCACCTGGGATATCATAACAACCACCTAGAAACAGCATAGCAACCGCTTGGCTATTAAATAATCATAATAAAAACTACTACCATGAAACCAATTCGAGATAATCAATTGTGTGTGTGTGTGTGTGTGTGTGTGCATCTCTGTGTTTCAGTGCCTGGCAGTCCTCCATATGGGCTGGCCTACGAGAGCATCAGCTCCAGTGAGGTGAATGTGACGTGGTCGCCCCCTGTTGTTCCCAACGGCATCATCTTGTACTACAGTGTGGAGTACTGGAACGCCACACACACCCTGAACCTCACCACACACACTCCATTCACTGTGCTGTCCAACCTGCGCAAGTACGCAAACTACCGCCTCGCTGTTCAGGCGGCCACCCAGGTTGGCCTGGGCAACCACAGCAGTGAGATCCTTAACATCACCACCCTGGAGGATGGTGAGTGTGTTTGTATGTGTGTGTCTGTGCTGTTGATGAGCAATAACAGGACCCCTCAGGAACAGTAGCGCAGTAATGGAGTCTAACCTGCTGGTTCCTTTTTACAGCTGAGGCGGACGCCGACCTGTCACACATAACCTGTCACACTAATGCTCAGCTCTTCTCAGCTCTACAGGTTCCTCACAGGGTTCTTGGCTCTTTTGAAGGTGGTGTGTGTGCAGATGTGTTTTTGCTTGTTTATGTGTAAAGAAGGGGTTCCAGGTTTGAAGAGTAACCCTGGGGGGCCTTCCGCCTCCTGACACAGTAAATTGTTTCTAATCATGGTCACTGAGAGCAGCCTGTTTATCATGCTTGTGCTTGGTGACCTTCAATGCTGCTCAAAAGTTTGGAATCACTCGCCGTATTAATAAGTCTTGCTATTTTAAAGCATTGTTATGCGAAAATTGCCATGTTTGCTCTTGGGCTCCCCCTACAGTTGCAAGGTGTAACTCACTTTTACACCACTGATGTAAATACAAATTCAGAAGCGGCATCTGAAGTGAAAAAAGCAAATGGACTGAGGGGGTAGACATACGTTACATGGACAAAAGTATTGGGACACCTGCTTATTCACCCTGCTTTTGTTGGAGTAACTGTCTCTGCTGTCCAGTATGGGCTTTCTACTAGATTTCAGAGGAGCATTGCTCTGAGGATCCACAACTCCCCAGCTCATCCCAGAATGATTTAATGGAGCACCACCGTCAATCCAGAGAACATCAATGCTGGGGGTCTTTATACCCCTCTATAGCCCACGCCTGGTATTAGGCAGCATGGTGCCAATAGGTTCATGATGTTTATCTGCTCCAGAGAGTCCTATTCTATTGGCAGTACTTCTCTACAGGGACTAGACAAGATGTGTGTGCACATTTGCACATATGCATCAGCAATAGTAGATGAATTAATTCATTACAAGGGGTGTCCACAAACATTTGGACATTGTTTATTTTACTCCCGTTTGGATAAATGCAGTGCATTATTAATACTATGACATGGATTATTGAATTCTGATGATGTTTCTGGTGAAATCTGTTAAAAGCTCTTGGATGTGTAATATCGCAGTGATATCACAGCTGTATTAGATCTCCACTTTTAATTGTCATGTGATGCTAAATTGGTTTCGTACGATTGAAAGCATTGATTCCAAACTTTTGAGCAATAAGACAAAAACAAGAAGAATAAGTATAAGAACTGTCTTTCTTAAATGGCAGTACCAAGCTCCCCCCCGCAGTTCTTGCGTGCCAAGAAGTTGTCAGATAACCAAGTAGAGTTGTCATGGCAACCGCCTCGGGAGGCCAACTCTGAAATCCTGTACTACATCGTACGAGTGTGGTGAGTGCTCCTTACTCTCGCGCTGTCAAATCAGAGATTTACTAAAGAGAATTACTAATTTCCATTATTCTAAATATACACGTGTGTGTGTGTGTGTGTGTGTGTGTTAGGAACCTGAGCTCTGAGTTTATAGCCAATATAACTGTAACATCAGTGGTGGTAAGCGTGGATGGGCCCGGCCGGTATAACGCCTCTGTGACCAGCTGGACCCGTCTTGGAGATGGGGGTATCCTGATCTACATCACCTTCAGCACATCAGAGTCTGGTAAACAAACACTCACACATCTCTATACACACACACACACACACACACACACACATAGACATCCATAGCCTGCCATCCACCACCCCACACGCACCCATCCTGACACAAATGGCACTCTTTTTCTATATCCTGAGGTATTTAGATTGTGTGTGTGTGTGTGTGTGTGTGTGTGTGTGTGTTTTTCCCTGTCACAGTGCCATCTGACCCTCCCCAGAATGTGTCATACTCAGATCTGTCCACCAGAACAGTGAGACTGAGTTGGAGACCCCCAGCCGAGCCCAATGGTGTCATACAGTTCTACACCATCTTCTACAGTGACAACATCACTCTTTCTACTCAGGTTGGCATAAGTACACACACACACACACACACACACGCGCACACACACACACACACACACACACACACATAAGTGGGCTTACTTTCAAACATTTTATTGGCAAAAGATTGTGGAAATTAATCCGTGCATCCATTTACCACTGTAATATGACAGTGTGAAGTATATAGATATTTAATATACAGACATTTTTAAATATGATTAATTTTTTAAATTGCTGTCAATCAATAATAATATTATTATTAAAAATAGTAATAATATATTTTTAATATTATGTATTGGTCCATTCATCATTAAATTCTAATACAACATAGAGAACAACTGTCAGACAGATAGCGAGCTTATATTGGTCCTCTGGCTTGATCAGGTTGGCACCCTGCCGACTGTTTGCCGCTGCTGTACCCCCCTCGGACCACCGAGATAATTGCGATGTGTACAAAGTCTAGTTTTTAATCTTCTCAAACAGATTTTAAAGGCACAGGGACTTTTATTTTAGAAAATAAACTTAGACATACTACAAATTACTGAGAAATATAAAATAATAATAATAATAATGACCAGTTTGCTGAAACTGCCAATTATTTTTCTAAACGTATTTATGAAGGATAACAAAAATTAAGAAATGGAGGAAAAGTAAGTTTGGTGGCATTTTGTCTAATACTCTGTTTAACCACCAGTGAGCCTCCCAGAGACCGCTAGTGCCAGTTGACCGGCAGCCTTGCTGATATTGGGCTCACAGTGGTCCACAGTGGTCCACTATCTTCTTGTGTATGAGGGCAGATTCACATAAGTGAAAAATATCCAAAATGAAGATACAGGGGTTTTGTGTGATACTGAAAATGTGCAAAAATAAAACATCTCTTCTCAAACTGAGAATAAAAATATAATAAAAATATTCTCAGTTCAAGTCAATGTGAAACATTTCTCGTTTTGATTGTAAAACAGATACAAGCAGAAATTTTTTGAATATTTTGATAAGTTTATGATGTGTGTGATTATGTAGTCCAGTAAAATCCAATAGGCTAAACTGATTGTGTTTGCAAAAGCTAATTTTCCGATAGCATCTCAGTATTAAGCTCATCTAAACGGGTAGCTTTCGTGGTCAGCTGTGTGGCCCTCCAGTCGCAATGGATTGAGAACCTCTGATGTAACAAGACTAGACCGCTGTTCTCACCCGTATTTGCTTGAACCTTCATGAGCATGTATCTGTACTCCGTCTTTCAGAACGGGACAGTTCCTGGACCATATTTTCATTGTTATCCATTTAGTATTGAATTAACATGGCTTTTGTCCACGGATCAGCCATAACATTAAAACCAGCTGACAGCTGAAGTGAGTAACGCTGATTATCTGGTGGACAAACCGAACTGTGATGTTCTAGACAATGACTGAAGGGTCAGAAAATCTCCAAAACATCAGGCATCAGGTCTTGTCTATACCTCAACGGGTGAGAGCTGTTGTGGCGGCATTAGGGTACCTATATTGTATTAGGCCGGTGGTTTTAAAGTTATGGCTGTAGATTAAATCAGTAGAAAACCCTGCTATCATCAGTGGGGTTTTTTTACAGGATCACATGTGGTTCATGGGGTGGAATGAAATTGTGATCTCAAGGTATTAGTTGCACCCAAAGAGCAATTATTAAATAAATTAATTAATAAAATATAAAAAGGGTAGACATAAATAGGAAAAGTAGAGAAATTAAAAAAGGAATATAACATGAATATAACATGCAATTTATTCTGTGCTTCCATCCACTACTGTAATATGAAAATGTGTATAGATATTTTTTAGATATATGATACTATATTTATATGATATATTTATATAACATATAATAAATTTCATCTATTTGTTGTTGTTGTTGTTGAAAAATTCTACATTTATTACTGGTTCCCCTTCTCATCTCATTACAGATAAACCAAATCTTCCACTTCAGCAAAACATTAATGTGATTTTTAATATCACTGTAACGACTGGAAATTAATTAAACCATCCTTCACATTCTCACACATGCATATATATTAAGTACAGAATGTAACTCTCTCTGTCTCTCTATTCCTGTGTAGCAAGTTCCAGGTTCAGTGCAGTGGGCAGTGCTGGCTGGGCTGAGAGCTGGACAGGAGTACAGGGTGTGGCTGAGCTCTAGCACCTCCCTGGGTGACGGGGGGGTGGGCAGCACTCCCCTTAACTTCACCACCCTGGAGGACGGTCAGTCTCCTCACACAGACGGGGCAGGACAGCAGCTCTGCACCGCTTTTCCAAGCTCTTTCATCCCCCCCGTTCCCAAGAAAATCACACTAAAACACTAATACACACCCATACACACACACACACACACACACATATGTGTTCAGCAGGTCTGTGAAAGGGGACAGCTCTCTCTCTCTGAGCTGCAAACTGTGATTGTCAAGTCTTCCCGAGATGATCGGAGGAGGGAGATGCAGTGTGTGTGTCTGTGTGTGTGTGTGTGTGTGTGTGTGTGTGTGTGTTTGCGGGTGGGTGGGTGAGAGAGATATTTGTGCTCGCTTTATTCACAGACTCCAGACTGTCCCAGCTTGTGTTTTCTTTCACTGGCTGTACTGATGTACAGAGAGCTGCTCCACTCTTGGCAATGCATAATCAAATATTTACATTATTATTACATGTAATTATACACTATTACCTAATATACCATCACTGTCACACAGAAACCTCAGATCTCCATCTTTACAGGAGGAATAAAACACAGGGTGTCCTGGTAAAATTAGGAAAATCTGGAATTTCTGAGACTGGATCCAGTAATGGGAACAAATTGAAAATGGGGAAATTGCTAAAAATGTCCTGGATATTAACGAGGTCCTATTAGAGTAATTGAATCACAGAGGCTGCATATTTTAGCTACCGACGCTCTATTTATTGACATTAGGCGTGAGTCAGGCCTACCTCAAGCTACCTCATGTGGACAGATACACCCGCCACCATGCTTTACAGGGTTATAAATGGATACCTAAGTGTCATTGAGGAATAGGACACTGCTTAACACACACATACCTCACACATAGGGCCACACTTTCTTTAGAAATCACCAGCTGCTTTTTCAACAATCAGTGTCTTGTTAGGAAGCATCAGTCATTTATAGTGGGTCTAGCTGCAGATCATTCACACCTGGAACTCAGATCTGCAGATCAACATGAACCTATTGGCACCATGCTGCCTAATGCCAGGCGTGGGCTAGTAGAGGGGTATAAAGAAAGCCCACCAGCATTGAGGAGCTGTGGAGCAGTGGAAGAACTGTGTTCTCTGGAACGATGGTGGTGGAGTCCAGTACTTTTGATTTGGATTTGGGGAGTTGGGGATGATGAGGTGGGGTGGTTGTTGGATCATCATCCAACAATCAATCAATGCAATGCAATCAAATCCTCACAGCAATGCTCCTCCAAAATCTAGTAGAAAGCCTTCTTCTCTGGACAGTAGAGACAGTTACTCCAACAAAAGTAGGATCAATTCTTTTAAACCCCCCTGATTTCAGAAGAAACAGTGAATGAGCAGGCGTCCCAATACTTTTGTCCATATCATTTAAGACACTGAAAAATCATTTCTGTTGCTCCATTCATCTTGAAATTTTGGCCAGATGTGAAAAATGATGGCCAGATGACATCAGGTTATGTGAAAAAGTGGAAAACGACAGATTTCTGGACGACAGTGATGATTAATTGTAGGTTTTATGAATACTGAGATTCCTGCAGATTGCTCTCAGTTTTGGTGTGATTTTGGGAAAAACGGTGCAGAGCTGACCCTGAGAGAGAACACAGATTCTCCCCTGGTGTGTGAGGCTGATGAAGTGTTTTGAATGAAGGTTGTTATATAATAATAATCTCTCTCTCTCTCTCTCTCTCTCTCTCTCTTTGTCTCTGTTTTCTATGATTGATTTCTGCAGCTCCATCCAGTCCATTGTGCTTCTGTGTTTCCTAGGCCTCTATGTCCTTGCACACCTCCATGACACACTATGCAAGGATACTGAAGCTCACTGTTGCTCTACTTTTCTCAGTATCACTCACCATTATGTCATTTTGCAGGTTGATTTTTTGCAGATATAACCTCCCCTTATTTTCCTGCATTTATGCGTATTCATCTGTGTTCATATTCATTGCATGGGGTGTGATATCTGATGTGAAATGATGTTTGTGTACTGAGCTGTGGATTTGGACCCCTTCATTGATTCTATTGGTCATCTTTTTAACGTGATTTCTGACGTGAATTCAGTTTAATCTGTACCTAAATTGTGGTATTTGTCTTATTTGTCAATAAATAAGCGATATTTATGAGCACACTTAAGTAAAGGGAACAAAGGCATGTGATGCATGCTTTTTCAATTGGCTGCTATCCCCCCCTCGTTACACCCAGACACTCTGAGAAGATTTACCAGTTCCCTTTTCTAAAGTGTCAGTAATCAGTGATTACTCCGGAACAACACTGAACTGATTGTGCTCGTCTCTCCCCCCCTCCCCTGCAGTGCCGAGTGGTCCGGTCCACAATCTCTCAGCTCAGCTCTACGGCTCCACAGCTGTAGTGATTAGTTGGGACCCCCCTCTGGAGCCCAACGGTAGAGTGTTCTACCAGCTGAGCTTGCAGGAGGCGGGCGTTACCCACCCCTTCATCAACCGCACGGACAACCGCACCATCACCAAGACCACCACCGACACGGTGTTCCTCTTCACCAAACTCAGGAAGTACTTCCCCTATGTGCTCCAAGTTACCCCAGCAACCAGCGCAGGCTCCGCCCTAAATCACACCTCTGTGCTGCACCTGAGAACGGACGATGACAGTAAGTGAGGCGTTCACACTCACACACATTTCACTTCAGGGCCTGTGTTATGGCAAACTGATTATTAATTAATTTATTGTAATTAAGTAGTATTATTGTCTGATAATCGTTTACATATTTGTCTTAAAGGCACAGTGACCGCAATAATCTGTTTAATCTGTTCTAAGGCATAAAAAGAGGCTGGGAAGTGTTAATGTCAATATTAAATTAATTATAAACACAAAATTTAACACTCAACATCAGACAGAATCAGTGCTGGGTTATTAATTAATCACAGGGTTCTGGGTTCGATACCCAGGTTCACTAAAATGCCACTGTTGGGCCTTTGAGCAAAGTCCTTAACCCTCTCTGCTTCCCGGGGGTGTGTGTGTGTGTGTGTATGTGTGGGTGGGGGGGATTTCTGGAATTTAACCCATCCATGGATGTAAACAAACATACACTTGCACCCAGAGTGGTGGGCAGCCATCTCAGCACCCAGGGAGCAATTGGGAGATATGGGCCTTGCTCAAAGGCTCCTTAGCTATGGTTGCCTGTCTTGGGGACTGAACCAGCAGCCTTCCGGTCGCAGGCCTGCGGCTCCCCCCACTGAAAGTAATGTTATATTCTATATACTGGATTTTCCTTGCTTCCCATGCACAAACTAAGGTATAGAAACACTCCATTTAAAAACATTTCTATTAAAAATGTAAAAAAATGAAGAAGTAGGAAAAATATGGAATATAAATCATAGAAATCACAGATTTCTGTTTTAATTATTTTTATTCATAGTCATAATTTTTTATCCTTATTTTAGTCCCTAGTTCTTCTCCATTGCTGAGTATGAGCCGGAACCTCTCTGCCACCTCTGTGCTGGTATCCTGGTTCGCCCCTATTGAGCCGAACGGGGAGATAATAGAATACGCCGTACTCCTAAACGGCCCTAAAGGTTCCAACAGCACATACACACCCGACACCCAGCTCATTCTCATGTACCTCACCCCGTACACGCCCTACAACCTCTCCATCTCTGCGGTGAATCGCAGGGGCATGGGCCCCTCCCTCCTGCTGGCTCTGCACACTGATGAAGCAGGTGAGTGATTATCTTCTCAGTGCAGCTCGTTTGTCTGTGGAGCTTCGAGTTATTTGCTGTGAACTGTCTCCATTAGTATCTCAGGGTCTACTATTACTCCTGACAGCATTACCCAACTTTAAAAGACCACTGAACCCTTAAATGTCTTTTGTTGACCCATGAAAGGGCCTATTATGGGTCAGTGAGGCACATAACGATGCCATCTCGTGTGACTCTATTTTTGTTGGTGTGTTTGTGTGTGTAGGTCCAATGTCTCCTCCACGAAATCTGAGTATCTTTAACCACTCGTCAGACTCGGTGTGGCTCCACTGGGAACCTAGTCTGGAGCCCAATGGCCTGATTCAACATTACGGGTTTAGAATAGTGGAGCTGAACACAAACACCGTTACATACCAGGTGCTGACATAGAACATGACTTTTGTAGTGTGTGTGTGTGTGTGTGTGTGTGTGTGTGTGATTATATGTATTAATGTGTGATCCCTGTGTTTTCTGCAGAACTCCTCAGATGCCTCCACTCAGGCAGAATTAAGTGGCTTCAAACCTCACAGCTCATATGAGATAAGTGTGTGTACCTACACTAGAGCAGGCAATGGGGATCAGTACAGCCTACCAGTTGCCTTCACCACCAATGAGTCAGGTATAACACACAAACACATAATAGACCCCCTCCCACACACACTCACACACATCGCACACATATATATTTAATCATACAAAAGTATTTGGACACCACCTTCCCACTCACACCTTCCACTGCTCCACAGCTCAATGCTGGGGGGCTTTATACCCCTCTACTAGCCCACGTCTGGTATTAGGCAGCATGGTGCCAGTAGGTTCATGATGTTGATCTGCTCCAGAGAGAGTCCTATTCTATTGGCAGTACTTCTTCTCTACAGGGACTCGACAATCTGTGTCAGCAATGAATGCAACTTAAAGTAGCTGAATGCATTCATTAGAAGGGGTGTCCACAAACATTTGGACATATAGTGTACTTTTGATTTGACACACTGCAAATATAAGCTCTTTTAAAGCAGCATTATGCAAGAAATTGTATTTTGGCTCCTGGGCTCCCCCTACTGGTGGGGAGTGTAATTCCCTTTTACACCACTGCAATAAATTCAAATCACTCTGAGCGCCCCCTCATGGACAGCTGTACACATGCATTTGTTGACAGTCTGAGAGAAGCTTCAGAAGCTTGATCTGAAGGTGTAGCAGCATGTGGGCTGAGGTGGTAGAGTAATACTACAGGATTTTACACTAATATAACTCTATGGGTTACGCAGAGTTACACAGCAGTTCTGGAGAGAGGTTCTCCTCCTGCAGCTCCACCACCAAACCTCCATAGTGCAGTAGCAGCAGCAGCGCTCCGGCCCAGAGTGGGAATGACGGAGACGCCGTTCTCCCTGTTCCAGTCAGTGGAGCATCGGCATGATCCTGAAGCTGCTGATTTATTTACTTTAATTGAAGTATAATTGATACAGAATGTTGCTTTAAAGGCCACATTTTAACTTTATTCAAACTGAGATATTAAAAAACCTCTGTTCTGATTGGTCAAACTACATCACATTCTGATTTCTATCCAGGCCTTATAAAACATCTGATTTGGTTGTGTGAGAGTAAAAAACACAGAAATTCAAACATACTGTATTTAAATCTGAGCTCTGTGTGTGTGTGTGTGTGTGTGTGTTTTGCAGTATCCGAGGCGGTTGGGAATCTGTCCTGTTCAGGCTTGGATTGGGATTCAGTGTATATGGAATGGGAGGCTCCAGTTAATCCCAATGGAGAGATCCTGCTTTACCTGATTCGCTCAGCAGATCAGAGCGAGGAGGTGTATCCTCTTACACTCCCACACACACACATACTGACACACACATTCAGCGGCCTGCAGCCCGACTCTTTCTACGTCATCTCTGTGGCTGCAGTGAACTCAGCTGGACCAGGAGAGGATGCTAACTGCACCGCTCACACTCCCCCAGAGTCAGGTACGTTGGACTGGGGAATGCTGGAATACCAGATGGACCTAAACTTCATCTACACTGTATGTCCAAGTATTTGTGGACACCTCTTTTAATAAATGCAGCATTCTGCTACTTTAAGTTGCACCCATTGCTGACACACAGATGCACAAATGCACACACACACACTTGTCTAGATGCCGTAGAGAAGTATTTCCAATAGAAAAGGCATTGATAAACATTAACCTATTGGCACCATGCTGCCTGATGCCAGGCATGAGCTAGTAGTGGGGTATAAAGCCCCCCAGCATTGAGCTGTGGAGCAGTGGAAGAACTGTGTTCTCTGGAGTGATGGTGGTGGAGCTCCATCCAGTACTTCTGGAGTGGATTGGGGGTGAGGTGAGGTGGTCTCACTAATGCTCTTGTTGCTGAATGCAATCAAATCCTCACAGCAACACATCAGTACAGTAATCCAGTAGAAAGTCTTCTTCTCTGGACAGTAGAGACAGTAACTCCAACAAAAGCAGGATCAGCTCTTTTTAATACCCTTGATTTACAGAAGAACCAATGAATGGGCAGGTGTCCCAATACTTTTGTCCATATTGTGAATGCTTTCATAAGGCAGCTAATTTTTCTCTTTGCTGCTGTAGTTCCAGGCCCTCCTCAGTCCCTCTCTGTGGTGAACATCAGCTCCAACTCGGTGACCCTGAGCTGGCTCCGTCCTGCTCGACTTCCAGGGCTTCTGCGAGGCTATCGTGTGGAGAGGCAGCGCTTGGGTCAGGCGTGTGAACTGGAGGAGGATCCGTCCTGTATGGAGAGTGAGATAGTGCTGTCTGTGAAGGGGACAGGAGACGAGGAGAGGGTCACTCTGCAGTCTCTGCTTAAATACAGACGCTATCGGATCAGAGTGGTCGCACTCACCAATGCTGGAGCAGGAGAGCCCACAGAGTGGACCTACATACAAACACTCCCAGGCAGTACGTCAATCCCTTACACACACCCAAATTAAATTAAATGCCAATTTAATTGAAAGAATTGAGGTTATTGGTGTGGGGTACTGTGCAGAAGTCAAAGACCACCCTTCATTTATTTAATTTACAGTAAAAACAGCCAGTAGGCCAATTTACACACCCCTCATAGCTTCCTCTAGCACTAGTAATGCTCCCAACACTAGGACGTCTTCTCCGATACATGGTAAGTCAGAGGCTGCCTCTTTTCCAACTCCCGCCAATGCGGCATCGTCGGCCAGTCGACACACTGACCGCCGGGTCCCCAGCTCTAGTCTAATCTACCCACCCAGAAAGAGAGCATGGCCAATTGTGCTTTCTCTGGCTCTGGCTGCTGATGGCAAAAACGGAATGGCTCAAGATTCAAACCTGCGACCTCCGCAACCCCCCATAGTGAGCCATTCGGACCCCCCAAAAAACTTGCTTGTTTGTAGTCTTGAATTTCATTTTTAATGTTTGTCAGTAGGCGTTCAATCGTTTCCTGCTTCTTACCATCAAGGTAATGCCAAACTCATCATTCTATGATATTGAGGTCTGGACTCTGGGCCGGTCAGTTCAGTCTTCTTGGTTTAATTTGTTTCTTGATCAGCTCATATTCACATCAGATCCACAGTACTGAGTCGTCTTCTCACTGTGGATGGATGGATGGACACCTGTGGATGTTTTTTTTTTGCAAATATGAAAGCTTTAGGTGCTGTTTAGGTGGTCCTTGCATGTAGACCATTGTAAATCTAATCACCTCAGTACTATGAATAAGTTGCACAGCACAGCACTTTTCTAAGCCTAACCTAAAGCCAAACCCTAACTTTTTAAAAGGAAGCACAGAACCGTTATATATATAAGCATTTTACATAGTTAGAAGCAGGAGGATGCAAACACAAATGACCCTTATGATGCTCTCTGTTTCTCTCTCTCAGACCCTGATGCCCCCCCTCGCGCCGTCTCTGTAACTCCCTCTTCCTCCGGAATGAAAATCGAGTGGAATGAACCAGAAATCATCTCAGGGCCCACCTCCTACCTCATTG
This sequence comes from Salminus brasiliensis, assembly GCF_030463535.1. Lineage (NCBI taxonomy): Eukaryota > Metazoa > Chordata > Actinopteri > Characiformes > Bryconidae > Salminus > Salminus brasiliensis. The sequence goes on from NC_132890.1 coordinate 2,713,713, forward strand.
ACGTTGTTGCTGTGAGTTGTTGCTGTGAACAGATGATGGCGCAGTCCAGGCTGATCCGTATCGATTAGCTCATGAAGAAACTCAATTAAACTTTTAATTGAATTCAGCTTCCCCTCTCCTGCTCTCTTTCTCTCTCAGTTGGACGGTTCGGGACGCAATATGAGTAAAGTGAGGCAGTGGGGAGAAATGAGGGCAGTGCTTATAGGGAATTTGACTGCCTTTACCCAGTACTCTGTTACTGTCACTGCCTTTACTGGAGACGTGGCTGATGCCCACAGAGACGGCATGTCTTCTGAGCCTGTCCTGGTCAGAACATTGGAGGAGGGTAAGAGAGAGAGAGAGTGTGTTGTATGAGGGCGTTTGGTTGAGAGTAAAACAATAAATGTAGTATGAAACCAGCTGGTAAATGCTTTCAGATAGTCATCCTGGTAAAAACATGCTGGTAAGCCAGCTGGTTAAACTGGTTACCAGTACAGCTGTTGGGTATATTTTGAGTTTCATGGACCAGGCTGGTCTCCAAGCTGGTCATGCTGGTGGACCACCTTGTTCATGCTGGTTGACCACCCTGGTGATGCTGATTGACCAACTTAGTGATGCTGGTCAACCACCTTGTTTATGCTGGATGACCACACTGGTGATACTGATTGACCAACTTAGTGATGCTGATTGACCACCTTGATCATGCTGGTGGACCACCTTGATCATGCTAGTCAACCACCTTGGTCAGGCTGGTGGACCACCTTGATCATGCTGGTGGACCACCTTGATCATGCTAGTTAACCACCTTGTTCAGGCTGGTAGACCACCTTGTTCATGCTGGTGGACCACCTTGTTCATGCTAGTCAACCACCTTGTTCATGCTGGTGGACCACCTTGTTCATGCAGGTGGATCACCTTGATCATGCTAGTCGACTACCTTGTTCATGCAGGTTGACTACCTTGATTACGCTGGTGGACCACCTTGGTCATGCTGGTGGACCACCTAGATCATGCTAGTCGATCACCTTGTTCATGTTGGTGGACCACCTTGGTCATGCTGGTGGACCACCTTGATCATGCTGGTCGATCACATTGGTCATGCTGGTCAACCTCCTAGGTGATGCTGGTCAACAACATGCTAGTTGGCTCTGTAGACCAGCTAAACCATCAAACTCAAATGAAAACCAGCTGGTCAAGAGATAAACTGGACAAACAGCCTAACCAGCTTACAGTGTACATTTTACACAACCCCAGTGTTCATGAGTTGGTTAATTAGGGTAGAATTACATGGGAAAAATCCTTAGACAGTCTTCAGACATTAGAATTTCTTCATATACCTGCTCATCAAAGACTCAAAGGTTTTGGATGTAGGCTCTACATGGGGGCAACATTTGGATCCGTTGGTTTCACCGACTGGAGGGATTGAACTTGGCCAGATGGTCTTCTCTTCACTCTTGTGCAGGTGTTCAGTGGGTAGTAGCTTACCGTCACTGCTATTGTGTCACTGCAGTGTGGGCTTTTTCCAGTTGAACCACGTAGTCATAGATGTGGTGACACTTACATGATGACAGTTTGACTAATGGCTCTGTGGGAGTGTTCCGGGACGGACTGAGTGATGCTGAATGTCCTTCTTCATGATGGCTTTAATATCTGAAGGACTACACAATGACAACCTTGGCATTGATTTCTATTGGGAGTGACATGGGGGGGTTTAAGAAAGCCAGTTGTCATTTTCGCTGTCTTAGCGATGAGCTCTAGATTATTTTCAACATGTCATGTGAGGCATCACATCTCTCCCTCATGAAAATTACATTGATTAGGCCTTCAGTGGTCCATCATTTGCAGTTCTTGCCAAAGGAACTGAAGAGAAACCCTGGTCACTGCTGGTGGACAGGAGATGGAGTATATGGGGATATATTGGGGATCACCCAGGTTCAGGGGTAGGATGGTGCCAGATATTGCCTGAATTCACTGTTTATGATATTGCCTACTGATTTATTGGGTATAAGGGGTCAAGGTGATGACCAGACGTCCAACCCTCAGGGATAAGAAGATTGAGAAGATGTGATTAACCCATTAAAATAGTGCATAAATGAAGATTCAAACATGTGCTGTTTTTTCTGCATTGTTAGAGCCAAAAGATCCACCCAAAAACCTGACCCTCACAGTGATCCCAGAGGAGGTGACTCGTGTGTATGTGACATTCTCTCCGCCGGACGAGCCTAACGGGAACATCAGCGCCTACCGCGTGTCCATCTATCGCAATGGGCAGCTGGACTTCCACATCAACATCGACAGTCAGAGTGTGATCAGCAACCCAAACAAGACCATGACTGCTGTTATAGACGGGCTTAAGGGAGGCTTCAACTATAGCATACAGGTAAAGAACCTCACTCATTCTGACACACACACTCTGACACACACATTCTGACACACACACTCACACACACACATACACACTCACTCATGCAAGGTACAAATAGTAATCCTGCCTGCGTTATTCACTAGTATAAAAGCACAGTTACAGGCCACCTACTCATTCATCATTGATCGGGTTCTGACCACAGGACCACTGTTGAGAAGATATGAGTCAGGGACTGGGTTCTCATTCTCTGCACAGCAGTGACACCGACATGGTAATAGCATGGTAGAGCGGATGGTGCTGGTGGTGCATCAGGCACAGTGGTGTTGCTGGGGTTTTCAGGGTCATCGGGGTCACAGTTGGTGGTTCACCATCCAAAAATGTCATTTTCAACTGGAACTCTAGATGCTCAGCACATATTGTCACTGTCCCGAAAATAAAACCATGTATCTCCATTTTGTCATTTTTCACTTTTTGACATATTGTGAATCTGGCCGTTGTTCTCTATATAGTTAAATATATAGTTTCTTGATGAATGGACCAATAGAAATGCTCCAAAATGACTTGGAATAAAATATTTTTGCATTGACTTCCATTGGAAGTTAAGAGGGTTTTCCCCTCTCCTGTAAAGTGGTGTTATCAAATAACACAATTTTGGAAGTAGGAGCACCCCTCCCTTTTAAGTCCACAAATCCAAAGCCACCTGAACTCCAGGCCATAGTTCTCTGTGTTCTCCCCCCTCTCTTACAGTCTCCTTCCAAATGGCATGGTCTGAACTTGCAAATTTGCCATTTTGGAGATACAAGCGAGATCCTATTTTTTTATTATGGCCTTGTTTTATATATACATACATATATATATATATACATACTTATATATACAGGTTTTTTAATATAGTTAAAGAAATTAATGAAAAAAGGTCAGTGTGAGACCATTTTATTCACATTATGAATAAAAACCTGATGAATAACACACTGAGTGATGTATTTGTTGCTGTTCATTCACAGATAGCTGCAGTGAATGGAGCAGGTTCAGGACCCAGCTCGGAAGTTAGACTCACCACAGGGATGAAAGGTATTGAATTCCTGCCATAATATCAAGCTTTTGTCCTCCTACAGTTGTGATTTATGCACTATTTGTGACACCAGTGATGTCTGCTTTCCTTCCATATATGTGACAACTGAGCAATGATAGGTGGGGTTAGTGGGAAGAGCCAGTGAAACATAAAATGCAAAATGTCCAAATATTTGTGGACACCCCATCTAATGAATGCATTCAGCTACTTTAAGTCAGCTGACACACACAGCCTGTCTAACTATATTTTATGATAATACAGTGAAATACTGCATGTACAAGAACACAGAGACTGAACTGAGAACAGGAAAACATTAAGATTAAAACTTTGATATGTTAGATATCTCATCTATGAACCATTAGGCTGGGAATTGTGTGGTTTACTGTAAAGGGATTCTAATGTGTGGATTTTTTTAGATGCTCATGTATATTTATATCCTTGAATGCCGTCATATATGCAGAATTCATTTCATGCATGAAAGGCAGTCTGCACGTATCTGCATATCAGCATACCATTTTATATGAGTTTGTGCTTCTACTAATTGTGAGAGTGTACCGGGACTCACGGTACAGTTTCAAGCCCGAAAGAAGGGATGTTATTTCACAGGATGCGTCTGCTGACAATAATTTGACCAATTTAGATAATGTAGATATAGATAACATTGATACGCCTTTATAGATCAACACTTGTAGAGTACAATTCTCTTGCAGATGCCAGCTTAGAAAGCCAGAGTCAGAGCACAGTGTCAGCCATGCCGCAGGAGCTCAAGGGCCCAGCAGTGGCAGCTTAGCAGATCAGGGTATCAAACCTACAACCCTGAGATTCTCTGTGCATATTGTAGCTTAGATAGCTGAGTCAGAGGAGAGGCTTGGGGCATGATACAGTTTCCCCGGGATCTGTATCATGGATCCCGATGGTGGCAACTCAGCAGACATGGGTATCGAACCCACAACCATTCTGTTTGCATATTCCGGCATATTCCCGAAAGCCGGGTCAGAGCACAGGGTAAGCCATGGTACAATGCCCCTGAAGCAGAAAGGAATGGCGACGGTGGCAGTTTAGCAGATCCGGGTATCAAACCCACTAACCTGTGATTGGTAACCCTTCTCTTTGCAGTTTCCAGCTTAGAAAGTTTAGCAGATTCAGGGAATACTATGTGCAATATCCCACCCCCATGTGCAATTAAGAGTATTTTGCTGTAAATAATATTGTTTATTGCTTTTTTAATTCTTATTTATATTGTGTATATAGTGTAAATTATTTATCTAAATTTTTGTAACTGAGTGTCTTGCTATCCCTTTCTGCTGTTACACTGTGAATTTCCCCACTGCGGGACTAATAAAGGACTATCTTATCTTATCTTATCTCTTATCTTAAAGATGTGGTGAGAGCACCATGCTTCTCTGCCCCTGGAGATCAAGGGCACAACAGTGGCAGCTTTGCAGATCTGGGTATCAAAACCACAACCCTGGCTTAGAAAGTCAGGTCCGAGCACAGGGTCAGCCTAGGATACAGTGCCCCTGGAGCAGAGAGGGTTAAAGGCCTTGCTACAGGCTTAGCAGATCCGGGTATCAAACCCACAACCTTGTGATCATTAAGCTTCTCTGTGCATATCCCAGCTTAGAAATTCAGGGTTAAGCACAGGGTAGGCCATAGTGCGATGTGCATGGAGCAACAGTGGCAGTTTAGCAGACCCAGGCATTGAACCCACAACCCTGTGATCAATAATAATATATTCTCTGTTCACGTCTCAGATTAAAGAGCCAGGTCAGAGCACAGGATTTGGTCACAATGCAGAGCCTTGCTTAAGGGCTGCTGTGCAAGCGGAAGCTTAGTTGACTTGGGTATTAAACCCACAACCCTGTGATCAATACCCCAGTGCTCTAACCACTGAGATACCAAAGCCCTGTTTGACAGAAGGAAACATAGTAATGTATATTATTACCGTTATTACAGTGTTTTCTTCTCGCACTGTTGATTCCCATGTTGAGACCTTCTCTGATTTAGTGCTGCAGGGAAAAGTCTATAATTATTAGCTCCTATGAAGTATCGCTCCTTCACCCTCTCATAAAAAAATGATCACACATAGAGGCCCTGAGATTCAACCTTAAGTGGAATTGTCACGGTTGCCATGACCACAGCCCTCCCCGCTCCTCCTCCTCCTAATGAATCCACCTTTGCCTGGATATCTGTGTAATCAGTGTCAGTGTACACAGTATATATAGCCTCAGTGTGTGTCTTTGGGTGTATTTGTTTGTACCACTTTATCGTGGTCTGTCTGAATCCCCTCTCCAGACGCCAGGAACCCCCTCAGAGATAAAGCGGAGAAAGATGAAGGCCTGAGAAAGAGTCAAAAATGTAATCTAGAGAGACCAAGACTGGACTTAATCAGTGTTGAGACTGAAACTGGGCCTCGCTAAACATACGAGAAACAGTCTCTGAATAAAAAGCTGATTATAGTCTGAAAGCATTTGTTATTGTGATGGGAGAGGCTGTCATGTTTGATTATTGAATATTATTTTATTATTTATATGATTATTTATGAGTTTCTGGTTTTGGTAACTGAGAGCCCGTTCTTTGCTTGTGAGTCAGAATTGGTCGGTTCCCGGCCAGGCAAGCCTTCCAAAAGCTTCTTTACACAGGTTCTGCAATCTGGGAGAGCGAGCAAATGAGAATTCCTGTAGCGCTGGCTCTTTTATCATTCAACTGAGAATAAAAATCAGAAAATGAAAAAAAGAATTCGTTTATGAATCTGATTAAAAAAACAATAACAACACAATTGCTGTTTTTGTGTGTAATGATAGTGTGTAAATACATAAAGCATCATATATATATTATATAATATATATAAGTGTTCTAGGTTTAAAAATGTGGTTCCAGGCAGTGATTTAGTGCAGCATGTGGGCTGGAATTGTGCTGTATGTAATGGCTAACTGCCCTAGGCTTATTATTAGGCTTATTAATCAGATATAATGAGGTAATATTAGTATTATTATTAATATTTATATTCATATTATTATTATTATTGTTATATATATATATATATATATATATATATATAGCAGAACCACTCAGAGCAATATATATATATATATATATATATATATAGCAGAACCACTCTCCCATTCCCAGAGAGAGAGCAGTTACAGTTCAGAAGAAAATAGATTATATAAATCATATTTGGTAAATCTGTTTCACTTCTAGGCAGTCATTATAAAAAAATAATTTGATTAAAAAAAACAAAAAAAAAAACAATAACGTTGATATTCCTGTGTAACCTGTGTAGTTTGTGTGATCTGGATCTTATTGACTTCTTCGTGTTGCTGCTGACCAGTATTGGTTTGTGTAGTCTGGGATCTACACCGTGGTAATGGGCTAAAATGGTCAACACAGCTGCACTGGTGTAAACACTGGAACCTTTACATACACTTTATTAATATCACCACTATTAACCATCGTCTCTCGCATTACTCTGACCATCACTGCAATAATAATAATAATAATAATAATAATAAAACAGAAGTTAATAAGACATATTAATGACACTAATAAAACAATAATTAAGTGGTTCTGCTCTGAGTGGTTCTGCTCTGAATGGTTCTGATCTGAATGGTTCTGATCTGGATGTTCTGCTCTGAATGGTTCTGATCTGAGTGATTCTGATCTGGATGGTTCTGCTCTGAGTGGTTCTGATCTGAGTGGTTCTGCTCTGAGTGGTTCTGATCTGGATGGTTCTGCTCTGAGTGGTTCTGATCTGAATGGTTCTGATCTGGATGTTCTGCTCTGAATGGTTCTGATCTGAGTGGTTCTGATCTGGATGGTTCTGCTCTGAGTGGTTCTGATCTGAGTGGTTCTGCTCTGAGTGGTTCTGATCTGGATGGTTCTGCTCTAAATGGTTCTGCTCTGAGTGGTTCTGCTCTGAGTGGTTCTGCTCTGAATGGTTCTGATCTGAGTGGTTCTGATCTGGATGGTTCTGCTCTGAGTGGTTCTGATCTGAGTGGTTCTGCTCTGAGTGGTTCTGCTCTGAGTGGTTCTGATCTGGATGGTTCTGCTCTGAATGGTTCTGATCTGAGTGGTTCTGATCTGGATGGTTCTGCTCTGAGTGGTTCTGATCTGAGTGGTTCTGCTCTGAGTGGTTCTGATCTGGATGGTTCTGCTCTGAGTGGTTCTGATCTGAGTGGTTCTGCTCTGAGTGGTTCTGATCTGGATGGTTCTGCTCTGAGTGGTTCTGATCTGAATGGTTCTGATCTGGATGTTCTGCTCTGAATGGTTCTGATCTGAGTGGTTCTGATCTGGATGGTTCTGCTCTGAGTGGTTCTGATCTGAGTGGTTCTGCTCTGAGTGGTTCTGATCTGGATGGTTCTGCTCTAAATGGTTCTGCTCTGAGTGGTTCTGCTCTGAGTGATTCTGCTCTGAATGGTTCTGATCTGAGTGGTTCTGATCTGGATGGTTCTGCTCTGAGTGGTTCTGATCTGAGTGGTTCTGCTCTGAGTGGTTCTGATCTGGATGGTTCTGCTCTGAGTGGTTCTGATCTGAGTGGTTCTGCTCTGGATGGTTTTGCTCTGAGTGGTTCTGCTCTGAGTGGTTCTGCTCTGGATGGTTTTGCTCTGAGTAGTTCTGCTCTGAGTGGTTCTGCTCTGAATGGTTCTGCTCTGAGTGGTTCTGCTCTGGATGGTTTTGCTCTGAGTAGTTCTGCTCTGAATGGTTCTGCTCTGAATGGTTCTGCTCTGAGTGGTTCTGATCTGAATGGTTCTGATCTGAGTGGTTCTGCTCTGAGTGGTTCTGCTCTGGATGGTTTTGCTCTGAGTAGTTCTGCTCTGAATGGTTTTGCTCTGAGTAGTTCTGCTCTGAATGGTTCTGCTCTGAGTGGTTCTAATCTAAATGGTTCTAATCTAAATGGTTCTGATCTGGATGTTCTGCTCTGAGCTCAGTGCTGTTAAAGGAGGGGGTTGGAGCAGCAGCCGACCCGATTCCACAGATGGGGGTGAAAATTCTGACATCGTCTTTGTGTTCTGATTGTTTCATTCCAGCCCCACCTACGCCAACGAAAAGGCCAATGGTTGCTTTGAACAGTGCAGGCGTCGTCATGGCAACATCCAAAACCATAACCATCCAGATGCCTGAGTGTTTCTTCTCTGATGACAACGGTCCTATTAAGAAAATCCAGGTCATCATCTCTGAGCCTGCAGGTATCTGTAAAACCCTCCGAACATCCATCCCCGAAGCTCACACCAGCTCAGAGCTCCCCATATCAAACACCTGAGGAGAAACACTCGCACAAACCCCATTCCAACACGCCCTCTACACACCGCTCCTCCAGCGTTACCATAACCCCTTCAGATCCTCCAAGTTAGTAATCAGTGATTAAGCCCAAAACACCTGGCTCACGGACCGAAACCAGTGACTGCCCAGACAGCCATGTGGACTGGATCTAGTGGTCAAAACTAGTGTTTGGGTGGTGAGTTAGTTTTAACAGTGACTGCGGTAGTAAACGTAGCTCAGACAGCTGAATGTTTTCAGTGTTATTGTAGTAATAATTATTCCAATAATAGTCTAATTAATATTTTATTGCTGTCTGATTGTGTGTAATGATAGTGTATAAATACATAAATAAAAAATGTGGTTCCAGGCAGTGATTTCATACAGCATGTGGGCTGGAATAGGGCTGTATGGCCAATGGCTAACTGCACTAGGTCTATTATTAGGCTTATTAATCAGATATAATTAGGTAATATTATTATTCATATTCATATGATGATTATTATATATATATATTTTTTTTATCTTATTTTATTCACTACTTTCTCTCTCTCTCTCTCTCTCTCTCTCTCTATATATATATATATATATATATATATATATATAACCATATTTGGTAAATCTCTCCCACTTCCATGCAGTGATTTAGTGCTGTGTGTGGGCCGGAATTGGGCCGTATGGTGTAGAAGCCCTCTTACTCTTTGGTCTTGAAAAGAATAATATTTCAAATATTATAAAGGATAAATCTTGAATCTTGAAAATATTGGTTGGAAATGTCAGTCAAATCCTTACACCATCAGATGTTGTAAGCAATTATCCACTGATACCTCTGATATTATCCAAATATCATCGTGCATCCCTTCCATCTGCTGTCTGTGTGTGTAGTCAGGAGAGTGAGGAACTGAAGGGTCGGCCCACAGAGAGACCCTTAGACCCTTAGAGCTAAAGGATTCTAGCTCCGGTGCTTTGTCTTCTCACTCTGATTACACTCTGTTCCCAATAACGAAAGTATCCTCATTACATTCAGAATGAAATAAGTCTCACTTCACTCCAGTACACACTCTGGCAGAGCATGCCATACATACTACAGTTACACAACTATGTAAAACACAGCTCTGCATGCAGTTCAGTTTGATTGTAGCTTGACCACACGTCTGACCCGAACACGCTCTGAGCTTCCAGTGAGACCGTCTGTCTGCGTCTCTCTCCGCAGTGATGGACTACAGTAACGTGTCTAACTGGAAGAGTGTATTCCTCCTTCCTCCTGCTCCGTACTTCACCGACGATGGCTTTCCTAACCCGGAATGCCGTGAGGACCTGGAGCGCATGGACTCACAGCGCAGCACATACGTTATAGGGGCAGAAGACTGCTTCTCTGAAGATGCTCAGATACTCTGCAATGGACCCCTCAAACCCAAAACCTACTATGTGTAAGATACAGACAGACACACACACACACACACCCCAAGTGTCTTACATTAAAGGTAAATGTTTGCTATGTACAGCAAAATGTGTCCTCCACATTTGACCCATCTGTGATAGTGAACTCACACACACACACACTCACTCACACACACACACACACTAGTGATGTAGGGGCACACAGAGCGGTGGGCAGCCAACTCCAGCGTCCCGGGAGCAGAGAGAGTGAAGGGCATTGCTCAAGGGCAGCTTGCTGAGACCGGGTATCGAACCCACAACCCTGTCATCAAAAATTTTCATTACTTTCCATGACCCTTCTCTAAAACATGAAAAAGCTTTTACTTTATAGAGAGAATTTTTACTGTATTTAGAGTATTTTACTGTATATAGAGTATTTTACTGTATATAAAGTATTTTACTGTATTTAGAGTATTTTACTGTATATAGAGTATTTTACTGTATATAAAGTATTTTACTGTATTTAGAGTATTTTACTGTATATAGAGTATTTTACTGTATTTAGGGTATTTTTACTGTATATAGAGTATTTTACTGTATATAGAGTATTTTTACTGTATTTAGAGTATTTTACTGTATATAGAGTATTTTTACTGTATATAGAGTATTTTTACTGTATTTAGAGTATTTTACTGTATTTAGAGTGTATTTAGAGTATTTTACTGTATTTAGAGTATTTTACTGTATTTAGAGTGTATTTAGAGTATTTTACTGTATTTAGAGTATTTTGCTGTATTTAGAGTGTATTTAGAGTATTTTACTGTATTTAGAGTGCACTTTGTTTTTTAGATCTTGAGCTTTTGAGTCAGATCAGGACACTTTAACACTTTAATAAACCGAAAAAGAACAACATTAATACTAAACACTTTTTGTCTTGGCTTTGGTCTGTTTTAGTTGTCTTTTATTTACTTTTTATTTACTTCTCTTCTTGTTTATTTTAATTGTATTCATTTTTAGTTCAGTTATTAATGAGTGTTTTACATTTTCACTCTTTTATTTGTTATGTATGGTTTTGTATTCTATCGCTATTTGGTTTAGTTTTACCCTATTTATGGTTTATTTAAAAAAGATTGTTACAAGGGCTCCGAGGTCTGAACCCCGGGGGCTGCGAGTCTGAACCCTGAGCAGGGCTGTTTTGCCATCACTGGCCGAAGTCTAAGAGAGCATAATTGGCCACAATTGTCTCTCTGGGTGGGTAGATGGCGCTCTCTCCCCTTATCACTCTTAAAGCTCTCTTAAAGTCTGTTAGCTGGTGTGGTGGAGCTGGGGACCCAGTGAAGGTGGCTGGCTTTGCATGTATCAGAGGAGATATTTCTATATATCTTATTTGCTTTACATCTGATATGTTTTATGATATAGAAATATCATAAATAACTTTTATTTGAAGGTCACCATTAATAGACTTTTAAAGGAATCAGTGGTTGATTGATCAATTATTGCTGTATTATATTATTATATCTTATTATTTTTATGTTTTTTGTATATTTTATATACATATATCATTTTTTACATTTACATTCACAGATAATCAGCTTTGTTCTTATATATAATTTTATTATTTATTATTATTATTATTATTATTATTATTATTATTATTATTATTATTATTTTATTTATTTATTTTATGCTGGGTTCGCAGATTCAAGTTCCGTGCAACAAATATCCTCGGCCAGTACACAGACTCCGTGTACTCAGACCGGGTCAGAACTGCAGGTAAAGTTGGAGGACCTGAAGAGAGTGTAAACCGCCAGTCTTTTCATTTACCTCATGTCATTCTTCATCATGCTCCTGTCTCTCTGCACCGGTCTCTCACAGATGACCAGCTTTTGACTCGAGATGAGCAGATCATCCTGGGAGTGCTTCTGTCGTTTTTCCTGGCTCTGTTTCTGATCCTGATTATCTATGCGTCTGTCCGGTAAGAAACTGCAGCAAGACGTTCAGATAATGCTTAAAAATTACAAGCAAAAAGGATTCAAGAATTCAGTCCGACAGTGGAGACTGCTGTGCTGATGTGCTGCTGTGTTTTGAGGACGGTTAATGGGACAGCGTCTTATTGGTTTGCAGGATTCATCAAAGGAAGAAGGAAGGTGGGACCTACTCCCCACGGGAAGCAGAGATCATTGAGACGAAGCTGAAGCTGGATCAGCTGATTGCAGTAGCTGACATGGAGCTGAAAGAGGAGAAAATCAACCGGTGAGGCGGCGGAAATGCTTACACATGACATCACTGCAGTCATTTTTCATATATATATTTATATATATATATATATACACACATATATATATATATAGAATTAAGGGCACTGCAAGCAGGGTTTGCTGTCATAGAGAGCAACAATGGCTGTGCTCCCTCTCCAGATGGGTAGATGGCGCTCTCTCTCCCTATATCACTCTTAAAGTGTGATAGCTGTTAGCTGGTGCGGTAGAGCTGGGGACCCGGCGCGTGTCTGGCTTCTCATGTACTGGAGTAGACTGGAGTATGTGTGAAGTCCTTACCCTTTTGGTGGCGGGGCATAGCTAGTGCTAGGGGGAGCTATGAAGGGGGGCGGGGTGGGGGTTGGGGGGTATTAATTGGCAGAACCAAATTGGGAGAAAAAGGGAAAATTGTAAAAAAATAAATAAATAAATAAAATAAAGTAAAAAAGGTGCTGGGGGGCCCCAGGTGGTCCAGCGGATTGAGAGGATCCCGGTCATGCTGCTAGCCATTGGCAGTTGAGGCCTAGCAAGAGCACAGTTGGCCTTGCTCTCTCCAGGGTGGGTAGATGGCGGTCTCCTCCCCCATCGCTGCATCACATGCTGGTGCATTGGAACCGGGTATGCGGCGCTTCCCTCCAGGCCCGGTGATGTTGCTGTGCTACACCAATAAGAGTCCTTGGGCCAGACCCCTAACACTACACTGGCCCAAGGACTCTTATTGGTGTAGCACAACATAGTCACCCAGACCAGGAATCGAACTGGCAGATAGCAACACCAACCACGTGTCGGAGGGGGTGTGTGTTGGTCTGCAGGGGGGATTACGTACGGGTTGGGTAATTGGCCGTCCAAATTGGGTGAAAATCGGATAAAATTTATATTATAATTAAAAATAAAAAAGTGCTACAGGGGAGTGTCTGAATAGTAAAGTGGTACTGGTTGAGTGTTATTTCGAGGGCACTACCAGCAGGTTTGCTGTCTTTGCCTTTTTTAATCAAACTTAGCATGTCGCTAAATTTGCAGCTACGCTTGTTTTTGTTTCCCACCTGTTTCCAGAGCGTGACTTCACCGCTCAGTGAGCTCCTACACGTTTCGGTGCCTGGATTCCAGCCGTTTCTGCAAATAGCAGCCATACCTTCTATACTGGGCAAAGTTCCCTTAGGTGTCCCGCACAGCTTCTTTCAGCATCACTAAGCAGGAGTAGCAGGCTTTAATATCATTGGCGGTTGGATACTGTGATATATATGAGAAATACTGTGCTGTCACATTCACACACACTCCCACTTCCCCTGGCTCCCTCATTCACTCAGTGCCCTTCTTTCTCAGGTACTCCTCCTTTTTCTTTAGGAGGAAGGAGATATTTGTGATCCAGTAAGTGGCTGAAATGGTGCGGTGGTGTGTGGGCTCTGCTCTGTCAGCATGTCTCTAGCTGCTCGCTCTGGTTTCTGTGTCTTCTGAGTCTTCTGAGTCTTCTGAGTCGTCCCTCATTCCATTTTTACAGCTTTCACCTCGTTTTCTGATTGAGGTTCATGGTGTGACTGGGTTCAGTGTTTAGTGTTGGTGTGTGAGGGACTGACTGGCTGCTGCTGACTTCATCATCAATGGTCATTGATGACCTTTCAGCAACTCACATTAATCTTCATGCTGTATTGTGTGATCTATGTGTGTGTGTGTGTGTGTGTGTGTGTGTGCTGTTGCTTGTACTGTAGATTCTCTTGCATAGATTCAATAGATGCTGAGAATTGCGAACCTCATAGAAATCAGATTTTACTAACTGCACTTAGGCCTGTCACGATAATGACGGTATGTTGGCATATCGAGAGTACATGGACATGACCTTGGGCATTTTTGCTGACCTCGGTACTGCCCACTGTGTGTACTTGTATGATAGCTTACCTAGCCAGTCGCATAGCCAGTAGCTGGCCAGCTAAGCTAAAAGCTAATGTTTCTGCTCCCTTGTAGCTAATACACTGTATGGACAAAAGTATTGGGACACCTGTTAATTTATTGTTTTTTCCAAAATTCAAAGTGATATTAAAGAGAGTTGATCCTGCCTTTGTTGTAGTAACTGTCTCTACTGTCCAGAGAAGAATGCTTTCTTCTAGATTTTGGAGGATCTGATTATAACATTTAATGACAATTTAGCATCAGTGAGGTCAGGATGTTGGATGATGATCACCCTACCTCATCATCCCCAACTTCTCATCTAATCCCATCCAAAAGTACTTGATGGAGCTCCACCACCACCATCATTCCAGAGAACATAGTCCTTCCACTGCTCCACAGCTCCTCAATGCTGGGGGGCTTTATACCCCTCTATAGCCCACGCCTGGCATTAGGCAGCATGGTGCCAATAGGTTCATGATGTTTATCTGCTCCAGAGAGTCCTATTCTATTGGCAGTACTTCTCTACAGGGACTAGACAAGGTGTCAGCAGTAGGTGTAACTTAAAGAAGCTGAATGCAAGGGGTGTCCACAAACATTTGGACAGTATTTGTATTTGTAATGGGACAGTTATCGTGACAGGCCTAACTGCAGCCCACATGTGTGGCACATTTTCACATGCTCTGTTTCATTGCAGGCTGCTCAGTTATAGGAAATCTCTCAAGTAAGTGACCCACAGAGCAGGGATTGCTCTTCTTCGTTTATTTTTTTGGTGGATGTATGCTTTATGTTTTAAAACTTCAGCACTAAGCATGTTTGTGGCGTTAAAAGCTCATAGCGTTGGGGTCAGTAGACACTTTGATGGAAGGAGGTGTGGAAAATCGCTTTGTTTACGGTTATGCTAATGAAGGTGGTAATCTCTAATATCTCCATCTTCCTGAGTCCACTGTTTGTTTTGCTCAATTTTAGGCCAATCAGTAAGAAGGCTTTCCTTCAGCATGTGGAGGACCTCTGTGCCAATGACAACGCCAAGTTTCAGGAGGAGTTCGCTGTAAGTGTTTGGTAATAAGTGTCGTATAGATAGTGTGTGTCCACTGCTGACCTGGTCAGTTATTTATCGTCGCTGTCCAAAAAAACTTGTCTGCAAAACAGCAGCTTCAATGGTCAAAGTCAGTGTAAAAAGATTTTATCCAAGTCATTTTGGAGCATTTCTATTGGTCCGTTCATAATTAAATTGTCACAATACAAAGTACCAGACCACCAGATTCATACACACTTAAAAATGAAGGGACTGTTAGTGTCTCAGTGGGTCTAATGCGCTGCCTCCATAACCCGGGGGTCACGAGTTTGAATCCCGAGCCATGTCGCTTTGCCATCAGCATCCGGAGTCAGAGAGAGCACAACAGTCATGCTCTCTCCGGGTGTGTAGACGGCGCTCTCTCCCCTCGTCACTCTTAAAGCTATGTTGGCCGGCACTGGCGTCTGATAGCTGGTGCGGTAGATCTGGGACCCGGCACTTTTCTCTCCTCCAAGTGTTTTGGATGTCTGGCAGTGTTAAAAAAGAGGCGGTGGCTGACTTGGCATGTAGTAGAGGAGAGTCTTAGCATCGGGAGCTTTGGTAGTGCTAGGGGGAGCTAATTAGCCGTACCAAATTGGGAGAAAATTGCTTTACGCAGTGAGACAGATCATATGTCTTCAATCAAATGTACGCCTTCAATATAGTCTCCAGTCCTGGACTTTGTAATTCTTGGTAGGTGTCACACTACCCCTCTAACTTCCAGCGTGAACAAACTCCAGGACTGGAAACCGAAGTCAAGGTCCAGATTTGAAGATCTGGGACGTAGAAGAAGCTCTTTTACTTCCCTGAATTTACATTTACATGTAAACCCTCTAATATCCGAGTCATGTTACACAGGTGGGAGAATGTAGAGCTAGCACTTTCATCCAAGGACTCTTATTGGTGTAGAGTGGTGGGCTAGACCACACCAACCACCTCCCTAAAGGGGAGGTGAAAAAGAGAGGAACCTTGCAAAGCTTTAAAGAACCTTCACATATTGTTTAAGGCTTCTTCATTGACCCCATGCCCTGCTTCTAACCTTTTGTGGGAGCGGGGCATGTGGCATGGTGGATGATGTCTGTGTGACACAGTGTAATGTCTGATTGTAGGAGCTGCCGAAGCTTCTGCATGATCTGGCTACATCTGATGCTGACCTGCCATGGAACCGCTCCAAAAACCGCTTCACCAACATCAAACCCTGTATGAAGTACACACACATTGACCGGTTTTCTCTGTGGCACTACTTTTACACGCCCAGTAATTTGCTTTTCTCTTTCAGACAACAATAACAGGGTGAAGCTGCTGTCTGAGCCGGGCATCCCAGGGTCTGATTACATCAACGCCAGTTTTGTCTCTGTAAGAACCTCAGAACCGTGTCTACATCTCTCTCTCTGCCCCACAAGCTCATCCCAAAAGTACTGGATGGAGCTCCACCACCATCATTCCAGAGAACACAGCTCTTTCACTGCCCCACAGCTCCTCAATGCTGGGGGGCTTTATACCCCTCTATAGCTCACGCCTGGCATTAGGCAGCATGGTGCCAATAGGGTCATGATGTTGATTATCTGCTCCAGAGGGTCCTATTCTATTGGCAGTACTTCTCAATAACTAGACTAGACAAGCTGTGTGTGTGTGTGTGTGTGCATTTGCACATCTGTGTCAGCAATAGGTGCACCTTAAAGTAGCTGAATGCTGTATTCATTAGAAGAGGTGTCCACAAACATTTGGACGTATAGTGTATGAGGTATTTTGATGTCTTCAGGTATCTTGGAGGTCCGATCACCCACCCACTGTGCCCCTCCCCTTCCTTCTCTGTGCAGGGCTACCTGTGTCCTAATGAGTTCATAGCCACTCAGGGTCCACTGCCCGGCACAGTGGCTGATTTCTGGAGAATGATTTGGGAGACCAGGACCAAAACCATCGCCATGCTCACGCAGTGCTTTGAGAAGGGTCGGGTATGTACGCAGTGGGCGTAGACGCTGCATGTGTGACGGCCATCTACTTGTAATGACCCATTACTGTAGTAGAAATGGGTCTAACCTGTGGTCCTCGTCGCAGATTCGCTGTCATCAGTACTGGCCAGAGGACAATAAGCCAGTCACTGTGTTCGGGGACATCGTCATCACGAAGCTGACGGAGGACGTCCACCCAGACTGGACAGTCAGAGCGCTCCGAGTGGAGAGGGTAAGCAAAGTCCTTTGCCTCAGCTGTAGCCACAAATCAGATGCATTCTGCCCACGTTATGTTCTACTTCATGGCTCATGTGCGATATGGGTGTGAGGAAATAACATAGTATCAAAAACATAGTATTACTGATTAATTAATAATTTACATGTAAAGACAGTGGTTCATTTAGTGTTGCATATAAACCCCAACCACTAGATGGTAGTGTTGCACTCTGTCTTCAACTTTTCTACCATGTACTAGTTTTCCTAAAATACCATTGTTTTCCATATCACAATATATTGAATTGTAATCCCTGTATCACAATACACCATAAGGACAAAAGTATTTGGACACTGGCTGATTTATTGTTCCTTCTGAAAACAAGGGTATTGTAAAGAGTTTATCCTACGTTTCCTGGAGTAACTGTCTCTACTGTCCAGGGAAGAAGGCTTTCCACTAGATTTTGGAGGTGCATTGCTTTGAGGATTTGATTGCATTCAACAACAAGTGAAGTGTGTTAGTGAGGTCAGGATGTTGGTCAGGATCCCAAAAGTATTGGATGGAGCACCACCATCCATCATTCCAGAGAACACAGTTCTTCCACAGCTCAATGCTGGGGGGCTTTATAGCTACCCCTCTACTAGCCCACGTCTGGCATTAGGCAGCATGGTGCAAATAGGTTGATGTTTATCTGCTCCAGAGAGTCCTATTCTATTGGCAGTACTTCTTCTCTACAGGGACTAGACCAGCTCAGCTCAGCGGTGTTGATGGGAAGTGGGATGACTGTCTAGGATATAAATGAAAAAGTCCCAACAGTCATTAAATAAATGCCTCCTGCAGTAGTCTGGGTCTGATGCACATATGTCCCTCTCTCTCCCTCTCTCTCTCTCTCTCTCTCTCTCTCTCGCTCCCTCTCTCTCTCTCTCTCTCTCTCTCTCTCTCTCTCTCTTTCTGTTTCTATCTCTGACGCTCTTCTCCAAGCATGGGGACTACATGGTGGTGCATCACTTCAACTACACATCCTGGCCAGAGCACGGTGTTCCCGAATCCAGCTCCACCCTCATCCAGTTTGTCAAAGCTGTCAGATCGAACAGAGGCCATGACAACACAACCATCGTAGTGCACTGCAGGTCAGCCATCTGCGTCCACTGCACTGATTTTTATTATCCCCTGAAGACCCTAAGACGTTAACTCTGATGTGTCCAGACTTCCACTCACTCTTATATCTGAGGAATCTCAGCCAGTTTACACTGTTGTGCAATTTAATTCATGAATAATAAGCTTGCTGAGTTCCCTGCTCTAGCACACTAAAGCTAACCTGGTAATTAGCTAATCAGCAGGATGACCACTAAACTGGGCAGGGATGCCCATCCCAGCTTTAGCCAATATAAGCCCATTAAGTAGCCCTAAAATAACCGTGTTTATGTAAAAAAAACAGTTTATGTGCTATAGGGGTCAATAAGGGTCAGTTCTAATTAATATATTTAAAGTATCATTTTGCAATACTGTATTGATTACTAAACATGCAGAATATATTTGAATTAATAATTAAACGTAAAAATTGGTGTCAGACAGTGGTTCATTTAGTGTTGTGTTTAAACCCTGACCACTAGATGGCAGTGTTATTCTCTGTGTTCAGAATCGGCTGCTCTAGCACACTAAAACTAAACCTGGTAATTAGCTAATCAGGTTAAATCAGATATGCTTAAGCAGGACGACCACTAAACTGGGCAGGGATGCCCACCCCAGCTTTAGCCAATACAAGCCAATTAAAGACCCCTAAAAGCCTTTATCCTACATGCCTAAACAAACAGTTTATGTGCATTAGGGGACATCAATCAATCAATATATTTGAAGTATCATTTTGCAATACTGTATTGATTCTGAAACACACAGAATAGACTTTTAATTAATAATTAAATGTAAAGATTGGTGTCAAACAGTGGTTCATTTAGTGTTGTGTTTAAACCCTGACCACTAGATGGCAGTGTTATTCTCTGTGTTCAGAATTGGATGCTCTAGCACACTAAAGCTAAACCTCGTAATTAGCTAATCAGGTTAAATCAGGTATGCTTAAACAGAACGACCACTAAACTAGCTTAATCCTACATGCCTAAATAAACAGTTTATGTGCAACAGGGGTCAATTCTAATCAATATATCTGAAGTATCATTTTGCCATACTGTATTGATTCTGAAAAACACAGAACTGATTTTATTAATATTTTACATGTACAGATTTCTTTTTTATATAATTTACTATTTAAGACTCCTTTATTCACCTGCAGTCTGTACTGTGTGTGTGTGTGTGTGTGTGCAGTGCTGGTGTGGGCAGAACTGGAGTGTTTATAGCTCTAGATCACCTGATTCAGCATGTGAGAGACCATGACTTTGTGGATGTGTACGGCCTGGTGGCGGAGCTGCGCAGTGAGAGGATGTGCATGGTGCAGAACCTGGTAAACCAGTCACACACATACATGCTCTGAAGGTTGGTTATTTTACATTTTAATAAACCTGAAGATAATCTCGGCCTTCTTTTCGGTCACACAGGCTCAGTATATGTTCCTGCATCAGAGCACTCTGGACCTGCTGACCAGCAAAGGCAACAGTCAGTCCATCTGGTTCGTCAACTACTCCGCTCTGGAGAAGATGGACTCACTGGACGCTATGGAAGGTAAAGCAATGGCATGTCAGTTTGTGGAGAGTAATGCAGTAATTTGAGCGATGTCATAGAAGAACCTCTTTTGGTTCTGTGTGGAACCCTGGGTTTAATGAAGGTAAAGGTGCACGTATCTGTCACTGTGAAATGTGTCAGCGGTAGTGAACACACACACACACACACACACTAGTGAACTAGGGGCAGTGAGCACACAAGCACACCCAGAGTGGTGGGCAGCCAACTCCAGCACCCAGGGAGCAGAGAGGGTGAAGAGCTCTAACCGCTGAGCCGCTACCTTTATTACACCTTCACCCTCACCCTTTTCTCTATTACTAGCAGTGATATTGTGGATACTGTCAATATACTGTACACCGATCAGCCATAACATTAGTACCGTTATAAACACAACATTAGTTATAAACACTGATTATCTTCATCTACTGTGGCACCTGTCCAGTGGTGGATCTACATATTAGTCATTTGACAAGAACCAAACTGTGATGTTCTAGACGATTGGGTCAGAACATCTCCAGAACCTCAGTGGTGGTCAGTATCTACCAAAAAATGCTTCAAGCTAAAACAACAGGGGTCATGGACACCCAGGCTCATTGATGCTCAAGAAGTCCCCAAGGATCTGCTTCTAACATTAGTCTTGGTGTTCCAGATATCACAGCAGGATGCTTGTGGAGTCCATGCCTCAAGGGTCAGAGCTGTTATGGCAGCATAAGGGATTCGATTCAATATTAGGCATTAGGTGGTTCTAATGTTATGGCTGATCGGTGTATATCAAGTCCTGTTTTAGTCTGATGTAGTGTGGTGCAGTACTGAAAATAAAGGTAAATGAAATATTGTGATGTGTGTCATGTATTGCTATGTTATGTTTCCATATCGCTCACCCCTAGAAGGCACAGTACCAGTCAAAAGTTTGGATACACCTTATTGAATGCACTAATTAGCTTAAAAACCTTTAATCCAGATGCTAGGGTGACCATGTTTTTTTTTTTAAAAAGGGACACTGGGGGCATACGGGTATCTACTGTAGTGTCATGGCTGGGGGTTGTATGGGTGTAAATGAACTGTATAGCTGCATGTCACAACAACCTAACTACAGGGGATGCCAGCGTATGGGGATGGGGATGCCCCCATTGTCCTATAGCATTTGGGTCGAATGTTTTTAAGGTGATAATCAGCACACACTCAACCAGGTGTGTCCAAACCTTTGATGGGTACTACATGTCTAATTGATTTCAGCTGTGATTTTTTTGAGTTGTCAGATTATAGCAAATATGGCTAAGGGCTGGCTTTTGGTTCTGTTCCCAGGTGATGTTGAGTTGGAGTGGGAAGAGACGACGATGTAAAGGCTGACATTGATTCCTATGAACTTTGTCTGTGAAGACTGCACTGACAGCTGAGAGACACAGAACAAACGGACGAACCCTGAATGTAGACTACTGGGACACTGCGGCCAAACAGAGCAAACACAGGCACACCTTTCAACTGACAGTTCGCACACATAGTGTGCATGTGTGAGTGTGTGTATGGAATACTCATTGCATACCATCCCTGCATCCTCCTCCCCACACTGATTGCTAGAAAGGGCAAATCCGAACCCCCCTTTTCACTGCAAAAGACCTCCAGACAGATTTCGCAGACCGGAGTGGTGGTGCGCTATTCTACTGTGCAGCAACTCCTGCTCGAATATGAAGAATTAGAAGCCTTCTGGAAGGAAGAATGGGTGAAAATCTCCAAACAAGAATTATATGTGTACAGAATACTCATTATACACCTTCCCCAAAATCAGCTCGACCTCTAGTTTGCAATATGACTGCACAAATGACCAAACTACAGTAAGAAGGTCGCTGTAGGCTGCATACAATCTATTAGTGTAGTAAGATTTGTAAGACCTCTCTCAGCAAACTGGGAACCACTTATTTCTGTACTGATGTTCCCTGGGTACGTTTGTTGAGCATTTTCAGGAAGCCGTCCTCGGTTCGTAATACTAGTTAACAGGCGGAGGTCTGGAGGAGAGTACTGTTCTGAGAGAACAGCTCAAAGTGAACTGATCATAGCATGGCTAGAAAGGCACATCAGAGATGTGAAAGACCTTCAGATAGCTTTAGCAGACTGCAGTGGTGGTGCACTGGTCTACTGTGCAGCAACACCTGCACTAATATGGAGAATTAAAAGTGTTCAGCAAAGAACAATGGACGAAAAACCTCTACACGAAAACGGCGTTGTATTGAAAACCCATTACATAGCTCCCCTAAAACCTCTTCTGACCAAGCAAAGTAGGAAAATGCTATAAAATGGTGGTAAGAAGGAGGCCAGGATTAGTTTTACATGGGGGGGGGAGGGTTATGTCATTATTACCAGAATTTCTCAGTGATTTTAGCCGCGCCATGTCATTAATATTATTATTATTATTATTATTATTATTATTGTTGAGCTCCCATTTAAGTAAAGATTCAAGCCCCTTTACCTTCTGTAAACCAGCCATAAAAATGAGTGGGTAAATATTTCATCATATTCTGTGGAAAAGCAGAACGTTTTTCACGATTTTCTCCAGTATAGAGGAGCTTGAGACGGCATGTAGTTTCATCATGCATGACACAGATACCTCGGGTCTGCGGCAAACCAGTCAAATCCAGAGGACGAGCCAACAGACTCCTCACAGCAGCCTTAGGCAAGTCATTGCATATAGCCTGCATATATGTAATAAACATGTAGCTGCTAATTTTTAGACTAAATTGAATTATTATTGAAATTATGAGTAGGTTATAATATTGGTGATCATTTTTTATATATATATAAATGTGATTATTTTATTACATTTTATTACATTACTCCACCTCCCCATGCAAAAATAATCCTAATCCTAATAGGCCTTTTTTGCAGTCAAACCCAGACTGCAAAAGTCTTGGTTAGCACACTTAGGCACAGTCATGCAATCAGGAATCAGGTGTGTTTGCGAGAGCAACTTCCACACTTTGCTGGAGACCAGTCCTCCAGCACGGGAGTTGCGCTCCCCTGATTCAGCAGACTGCAGTGGTGGTGCACTGTTCTACTGTGCAGCGACACCTGCAGTAATATGGAGAACTAGAAGCCTTTTGCAAGGAAGACTGGGCGACTGCCTGCAGCTCTTTAGCCATGCCATATAAACAGGAAAAGACAAGTCATATCTCAGTCCCAGCATGTGCTGTTACACTGACAGTATATCGATTTCTCCTTGTTGCCCAGGCCTGTTCCCATTTCACCATGCCTTCATTGATATCCACTAACCTTTACATTCAAACAGCGGTTTCTGGTGTGATATCGTAACCCGTTCGCCTGCTCAAGGCCTTTCTGGAAGCACTGCTTTCCCCTGCCTTTCCCCCCTCATAAGCCCCCCTCCTTTAAAACAGCAGGTTGCAGTATATTACATCATTCACGTATTTATTCATTCATTCATTCGCTGAGGACATCACACATTATCTAAAGACGGACCAGCACTTGTCACCTCACTGCTTGTATTTTTCTCTACTCATTTATTGTTTTTGTCATAAATTATTAAGCCAAATGAGTGTTTGTGTCAGGAGATAGTGATGCACGACTTTTTCCGAGTGTGTATTTTCAGATGAAGCAGTATTTGTGTTTTGAAATAAATGTGTTTTTTTCCTCCGAGCTGTGTAGCCTGTCTCACATCTATGAATATTGGATGAAAAAGTCTCATTACACCGCTGCACTTTCCCTCTTGATCTGTTGGGATCTGATACATTCGGTGCTTAAGGTTTCAATGACCTAAAAATGTAACACAGAGCTAAACTATCTGTCCAAATATTTGTGGACACCCCTTCAAATGAATGCATTCAGCTGACACAGATGTGCAAATGCACACACACACAGCTTGTCCAGTCCGTGTAAAGATGTACTGCCAATAGAATAGGATTCTCTAGAGCAGCTAAACATATGTACCTATTGGCACCATGCTGCCTAATAATGCCAGGCGTGGGCTATAGAGGGGTATAAAGCCCCCCAGCATTGAGCTGTGGAGCAGTGGAGGAACTGTGTGTTGGTGCTCCATCCAGTACTTCTGAGATAAGGTGGGATGGTGATCATCATCCAACAAGAGCAGGATCAACTCTTTTCAATACCCTTGATTTCAGAATAGCAATGAACAGTGAGCAGGTGTCCCAATACTTTTGTCCATATAGTGTATGTACAAGTGTCTGTTATATGTATCCTGCATGCAGCCTCTGTGCAGCTGATGTTTCTGCTGGATCCGTTAGCTAATTTGTTAGCTAAAGCAGGTTGCCGTTACTTGGAGTTAATGCAACATTAAGCTGTAGCCAATTTAAGGACAATCTGTCACATCAGCTCCAGCATCCAGCCTGTGTGCACCTGCTACTGATCGCCTCAGTGAGGCCCCATCTGTAGCAGCAAAGTTGAATCACAGCAGATGTGAGATCTTTTACAGTCCCAGAGTTTTAAAGCCTCACTTAGTGCTCTAAAGGTTTACCTGCATTAAGGTGATGCGTGTGGACTAGGAATGTACGGATTAAGGTGTACGGACACCACCACCTCCCATCCATGTGCTAATTTACAACAGTAAACAGCAGTAAAATCACTGTAAAAACAGTCCAATCTAAAATCAGACTAAATTCTGATCTGATTTACTTTGCTGCAACTTTTTAAAAACTCTATAGTGTTTCATATCTTCCAGTCCAGTCCGACTGACCTACCTGACCTTTCAGCTCCCAGCTCCTTCACAACTCTGCAGTCTGATCGCTTAGTGTGTGCGTGCATTAGCATTAGCATTAGCCTCCTCCTCGGTTCTAAATGTGCCGTTCAGAGCTGATTCACTCTCTGGTAGAACAGCAAGCATTTCCACCATCTTTTGGTTCGGCCTTTTTGGACAGATTAACTGACACACTCTTTACCTGCTGCTCTGGGAGCCGTATGTTGTTGCCGAGTCATACGTTTACAGACGTTTAGGGACGTTTTCCTCTTCCCCGAACTTTCCATTCCCCCTTAAATAAAGCATCAGTGATTCTCTGCTGTTGAAATGCACACCATGTAGCTGCTGCACTATTTAAGGTGGAACGGAGAGCTTCAAAAACAGACTATGTAGATCCCTCTCTTTAACAGATGCCATTGAAACCAGATAATCAGTCTTATTGACTTCATCTGTCCGTGGTTTTAATGTTATGGCTGATCTGCAAATGAAATCATCCGGTTCATGCTCTTGACTCTTGAAGCAGCTTCTTCAGAAATGAGAGACAGCAGATGAGCTTCAAGGCAGAGAGCTCGGCCCTCACTGCTGCTGCAGTCTATGAGCACTGCCTCAGTCTGCTGAGCAAACCATGCAGATTCTTCAGTCCCATTGAGAGTTACCAGCATCCCTCAGATTATTACTGGGAGCCAGCTCTGTCAGTGCTGCTGCCAGAGCTGCATAGCTTCATGCTTTGAAGTAAGTGACTTAGCCTGGTATAGACATGGCACTCCATGTGAGTAATCCAGTCAAGCCTATGTAAAACTGCTCTTCACTTTGTTATAATCCCGTATTTAATTGTATTAGAGCCTGAAGAAGCACACAGGTCGACCACGACTTTGACGCCTGGTTTCGATCGTGGTGAAATGCACCTAGAATTTACATGTCCATGTTTTTTTCCTTCTTGGTTTGTGTCTATATAACTACAGGCTTATTATTCGTTCAGTATTAAGTAAACATTAACCCATGTTTGTCCACCAGAATTACACCTAGATTGCTTAAAAGTTTGTAAAACTGGTTTGCATATAGAAGGTGTCCCACTAACCCTTTGCTTTGCTTTGCTTAGAGTGAGAAGGCCGGACCCCCATCAGTAAAGCTAGAACCTATAGATATAAGCAAGTTACAGGGAGGAGACAGGGTGGTGGAGGGGTGCAGAAACTACCATCTGATATATCTGATCTGATATATGTGATATGAAATCTGATATATCATATATCATAAAGAATTCCACATATAATTATATATGAACATATAATTATATGTAGAACTGAATATATATATATATATATATATATATATATATATATATATATATATATATATATATATATATATATATATATATATATTCAGTTTACACAAATGTAAATATTGTGTATTGTGCAGAAATATATGGATTATACATACATATATTTAAATATATAGAATGGCAGAGAACAACAGATATGTATCTATATGTAATAAACATATATAATAGTAAATATCATTTTATATTCATATATATGTATGATATCTCTGATCTCGTACATGCTGAATTTTTTCCCTTTTTGACAGTGTGTGATTTTGGCAGCTGTTCTTCATTTAATGATGAATGGGCCAGTAGAGATGTGCCAATCTGACTTGGAATAGTTTTCTTTTCATTGACCTCCATTGAAGGTGCGACAGTGACAATTTAAAAACATATCCAGTAGTTTTTTTTCCATTGAGCTCCATTGAAAGTTGCGACAGCGACAATTTAAAAAATTGTCGCTGTCGCAACTTTCAATGGAGGTCAATGGATTTTTTTTTAATATATTTCTAATAAACACACTGTCCCTTTTATCTAACATATATTTGTCACACATTGAAATATAGAGATCCTGGCATTTATGTGTAACATATATATCATATATCATGAATGGACCAGTAGAAATGTCCCAATCTGACTTGGAATAAAGTTTTAATCATTTAAAAAATGGTCGCTGTCGCAACTTTCAATGGAGGTCAATGGGAAAAAAAACTTTATTCAGATTGACAGTCAGATTGGCACATTTCTTCTAGTCCATTCATGATCTATGATATATATGTTACACATAAATGTTGGGATATGTTGAAAATGTCCAGTTTCAAATAAGCCAGCATCTCTATATTTCAATATGTGACAAATATATGTTGGATAAAAGGGAATTCCATATTTCTAATAACAGTGTGCCATATGTTTGAAGTCTATATACAGTCATTTATCGTTTCATTTCTGTATAGGCTTTGTCAAGGGACATGGCAGGAGGACTGGGAGGAGCTTCAGGAATGTTCCTCCTCCCAAACCTATAAACATTTAGTTCATAACTCCACTTAATGAGCCACCTGTACTTCCTGTTTTAGCTGTCCTTGTCTCTCACACACTCTCTCACACACACACACATGCACACACAGTCTATAGATTTTCTTCTTTAATGGATACTGAGCTCTAAATCCAGTGGCATTGCATTTACAGTTTGTGCATGAGTCGTAGTTTATCAAGTGTCCATACAATATAAAATTTCATGACAGTGCTTAATACAAATATATCTCTTTTTTTCTTCAAAAACAAGAAACGGATGACAGCATTGATTCTGAAGGCCATATTCTGACTCCACATGCAGTTTAATATCTGAAGGGTTTTATACTCGGAAGTCCATCCAAGGTCGAAACAGAAACATGGGTATAAATAAAGTAAGGTGTGTGTGTAAGTGTGTGTGTGTGCGCCTTCAGTCAGGATATGGCCCGGGAGTGTTCAAAAGATCCTGGATTTTCATGGTTCTGAGCGAGCATCTGTGTAAGATTCACCCGGTACACCTGAGGGCCTTAAAAGTCTACAGCTCTGAGATGCTAGAAGACAAAATGCCGCCGTGACGATCCTCTGAAAGTAACGGAAACACTAGAGCGGCGGCCTTCGGTTTGCAGAAAAGTCCAAACTGAAGAAGACTGCAGGTCCATATTCAGTAGACTGCGTCTGGTAAATTAACATCCTCCCAATCAAATCAACTCGGCTGTGCAAAAAACATCACAGTAAAGCTATTCGCCCCCACGGTCCCCATAAGAATAAATAGACTGTTGTACATAAAGTGTTTTTTTTTTTTTTGCTATTTCTTCGTAATGACATCATTGCTAATCGTCCCTCGTACAAATAAACAAAATATCTCCATAGCAATCCATAATTAAATATATAATAATATAGAATTAGTCCTGATCAACGATCCCCACTGATCAAAATAAAAAGAGTTAATATTTAATATTACTGTAATGCATCTAAAATATACTCTGTACTCTCTCTCTCTCTCTTGCTCTCTGCAGTTGAACCATGTGCTCATTATAGATATATGCATATTCATATGCTCAACTCTTATATATGACATGCAGAAATACAGAAAACATGAATGTCAAGAGGCAAACACAAACATGATCCACAAGAAAAATCCCAAACACAAAGAGATATTAGAAGTGATAAAGTAAAAAAACAAAAAAAACAAAAAAACTCCAACAGTTCAACCAGAAAAGGGATAAAACCGCACGCATCGTCTCTGTCGAAGCCCAGCAGATCCTCTGTCACAGTAAACGCTACATAGATGCCGGACGGAAAGGGAGCTCTCTGCTTCAGTGCCTGGCAGAGTTGTATGGAACATACGGTG
Source organism: Salminus brasiliensis (assembly GCF_030463535.1). Classification (NCBI taxonomy): domain Eukaryota; kingdom Metazoa; phylum Chordata; class Actinopteri; order Characiformes; family Bryconidae; genus Salminus; species Salminus brasiliensis. The sequence goes on from NC_132890.1 coordinate 2,742,179, forward strand.
ATTACTGATATTTTACAGAGGTGTTGGTACAACTATGAAATGCTGTCATCACAGGAGCCGGCAATCACAGCTGCCGTGAAGTTAAGGAGGGCATTTTTCATTTCATGCTGGAATGGGGGGGGGGGGGCTTCCAAACTCCTCTTTAGTATCTTTCATATATCATGAATTACACCGATCAGCCATAACATTAGCACCTAATGCCTAATACTGTGTATGTCCCCCCCACTGACCCGTTGAGGCATGTCCTGTGGTGTCTGGCACCAAGGCTAACGTTAGCAGCAGATCCTTTGAGAAGTCCTGTAAGTTGTGAGGTGGGGCCTCCATGAGCCATGACCCTGTCCCCGGTTCAGCCAGGTTGTCCATCCTTGGAGCACTTCTTTTTAGTAGGTACTGACCACTGGCAATGCATACTGGGATGTTTTTTAGGAGATGTTCTTTGACGTCACTTTGACTGCCCACTCGCTGCTTGCTTGCTAATATGTAGATCCACGTCTTAACAGGAGCCACTGGAACCAGATCATCAGTGTAATCCAGTTCAGCTGTCAGTGGTCCTAATGTAATGGCTGATTAGTGTATATAGCCTGTACATATCTCCATAAAACCGTGCTGGAAGAGCAGAACCAGCACTGTTCTGACATTTGATCTGACATCTACAGAGTTCACTGGATTTTTTTATTAGAGTCCTGAGACTCGCGACTACACTATGACATTGCTTGTGGTCGTCACGCTATACATTAAAGGTTACAAAGTCCAAACGTTAGCGCTGCAGTTCAGGAAAAGCTGCTGTAGAAACTCAGAAAGAGATAAAAGTTCAGGAAAAGAAGAACATCTGATAAAACTAACTACTCTGTATCTAAAATACTCGTTTTGTTGAGGCTACGAGGCCTAGATAAACAATTCTGTGACTAGCTTTATTCATATAGAAGAGTGAGGCCCTCAGCAGGTGTGTAAGGAGTACAAAAGGTGTGTGTGAGTGTGTGAGCTGTTGGGAGGAAGGATTTATATGGGGTTGCTTTATCTGGTTTGTGAATAGAAAAAGGTGGGTACAATGATGAGTCATGAAAAACATGACTGCACTGATTCAGCCAAATGCTTAGTGTTATATAGCATGTATACATCTGTGTGTGTGTGTGTGTGTGTGTTAGTTAGTGTGAACTCAGACCAGACTGCGTGTCCCACTGGAGTACCTGCGCTGGCTGAGAATGTGTTGTGGAGGGGGCGGAGTCGGAGGGCAGAACTGGTGCTTGTGGTGGTATGGAGGCGGGGGCGGTGGGAGGGGCGGCTGCTGAGACCCTCCCTCTCGCGACCTGATGGGCGTGGAGACGGCTGACTGGATTAAGCGCTGGGCGGGGTTCTGACTGAGGAAAGCCTCCACGCGACCGCGGCCCGCCGAGTCCACCACGATCACCTTGACGATCTGCTGGCACTGGATGAGCGTGTCGGGTGAGATGGTGAGGGCGGAGCCAGGGGCGGGGCTAGGCAGGATGGCCAGCTGTGGCTGAGCGCTGGGCGGAGCCGCCAGGGGGGAGCTGAGTTGGTACGTTTGGAGCCTGTTGTGAATTGACACCTAGTTTAGAAAACAGCCAGAAGCAGGAAGCGTTATCAGCCTGGCCTGCAGCACTCTCACGGCCCTCCGGTGCGGACGAGACAAAGATAAGGCCATGCCACGGAGCATGCAGGAGCACAGACTCACACACACACACACACACATATTCTCTATCTCGCCCCTGCGAACTTCAACACTTGAGTTACTGCTGAATTACCCACTACGAAGTGTCAGTCATGAATTCAGTAGGTGTTGTAGAGCAGCTCAGAGCTGTCCAGCACCTGTATGTAAGAGTAAGCATCCATGCAGCACCAGCAGGGAGCAAAAGCCATGTCAGGAAGGCCCTATACTTCAAGTCTTGCAAGAGCTTAGTTAGTAGTGATTTAAGCTGGAAGTTCCCAGTCCTGGTGCTGGAGACCCGTGCTACTGTGAGGATCGACATACATGTATCTGTGTTCGAACTTTAGCAAGGAAGCTTGCCTTTACGTAAGACGTTTTTATCGGTAATAGTAAATTTGAAGGAAATGACAAAAAAAAATTATTTGATTTTATATCTGATCCTTTTCCTCGTAAAGAAATCCAGTTTAGACCGAAATGCACCAGTTTAAGAATCATTGGTAGGTTGGTGTTCAACATTAAAGAGCGACTTAAAAAAGTGCTTTGCTATTTACCCAAGAAAAACCTCAGCTAGTTTTAATAGGCTAAAAATTCAAAAATCAATATAGAGACCATAATACTCTACTCTTCGCTCAAGTTCTCTCAGAAGAGGAGGGTCTTCAGTCTGGGTTTGAAGACAGCAAGCGTTGGACTCTGCTGTTCGGACACCCAGGGGAAGTTTGTTCCACCACTTCGGCCTGGACGCTTATCTTCCGTGGATTTTAAGGAGATCAGTGGTCCTCAATTCTCCACCTGTAGATCTACCTTCTAAGTCTGCGTACACTTTATCCAGCTAATCAAGCACTTAATGCCAATAACTGGTTGGCTCAGATAGGGTTGGTTAGGACTGGAGCTGAATTCTGCAGGAAGGCAGATCTCCAGGAGGTTGGCTGGTGACCACGGATTCATATGACTATTAAAATCAGAGGTCCACAACTCCAGCAAAGTTTGGAAGTTGCCATATTCAAACACACCCACTTTTCCTGGCAACTAAACTAAAGGCTGGAGAGCGGCCCACCAGGACTGGAGTATAAATATTACAAAAGCACAACCATTTAAGCTTTGCTCGGGAAATCTTAGGGTTAACTTTCGCCGATTTCACAGCCATCCATCCTTTTACCCTCCATCACTCAGTGTGATGCTAGCCAGTGCAGGCGTCTGTTAGCTGATGTAACAGAAAGACACAGTTCTCCTCCAAGCTGTCAGCCCCTCGGTATCGCGCCCTCTCCCGGGGCGTTTCCGAGCCGCCGCCCGAGAGGTTCTGTACTCGGATCCCGGTGCGAGTGTTCATCCCTCTGTGTCTGGCCTAACCCGCCATGACACAAGCGTGCAGAGTCGGCCAATGGTCTGGGATTAGGAGCAGTTGGAAAAGAAGTGGGTGGCTTGGAGGAAGGTCTGGCGTGGAAAAATTACGATATTGACTATCATAGAGTATATAGACATGGCGTTAATCGCTTTTTCGCTGACCTCGCTTTCGTTGCCCTCTGAGTTTACTTGTGTGTATTTTCCTAGCATAGATGTCTGTCTCTCTTTATTTTCTTTTCTGCTGATCTAAAAAAAAAAAACAACGATCCGTGACTCAAAAACCATGATCTGTTCTGATCAGAAAGTCCAAAAAACAGGCAGGAAGTTTAGAAGAGTCTGTTCAACAGCTCCACAGCTCCAGTGTGGGAACATTTAGGCTTAAAGCCAACAAGCTGGTATATCAACGTTTTTTAAAAACACTGTTTTTATTTAATATATTTCTATTTATTTAGGATATTTGCACAGTTTTATATTCCAATTCCAATGTCTGAATATTCCTAATGATCAAAAGTCTGTTGCTTTTTAAAATGGTGTAATTGCATTAATATGCTAATATATTATAATGATATCAGGGGCGTAAAATGGTCTTAAAATGGCAATAATACATACGCAGAGCAGGGGCACATCAGGACCAGGACTGAGAAGCTGTGGTTTAGGGGGATAGCAGGTATTGGGGTTTTCTAGGTGTTTGTATTATCATGTCTTGGTGGGGTTGGGGGTAGGGTGGGTGTTCGGCTGGGGGGGAAGGACACCGAGGGCCTGGTGTCTCTATACTGATCAGGTAAAGACAGACAGGTTGTGTTTAGAGGTCAATAGGTCAAATGTGATTGGGGCAGTTTCTTACTCCACAAGAGGGAAACAATAGGACCTCAATAAGCTTTACAAGCAACATTCAGAACATTACATGCCAAAAGGAACACATACACACACACTCACACTGTGGATCTGTATCTACACTAATGGACAAAAGTATTGGGACACCTGCTCATTCATTGTTTCTTCTAATCAAGGCTATTAAAATGAGTTTGAGTAAATATCTCTACTGTCCAGATAAGAAGACTTTCTACTAGATTTTGGAGGAACATTGCGGTGAGGATTTGATTGCAAGAGTTTGTTAAGGAGGTCAGGATGTTGGATGATCATCCCCAACTCCTCAACTCATCCTATCCAAAAGTACTGGATGGAGCTCCACCACCATCATTCCAGAGACCACAGTTCCTCCACTGCTCCACAGCTCCTCAATGCTGGGGGGCTTTATAGCCCTCTAGCCCACGCTTGGCATTAGGCAGCATGGAGCCAATAGCTTCATGATGTTGATCTACTCCAGATAGTCCTATTTTATTGGCAGTACTATAAGCTGTGTGTGTGAGATTTCACATCTGTGTCAGAAATGGGTGTAGCTTAAAGTATAGCTAAATGCATTCATAAGAAGGGGTGTCCACAAACATTCGGACATACAGTGTATATACACACCCAGCTGTTGATACAAACCTCAACTGTGTTGCTTCCTGTCTTGTCAAAAAAGTCATGGTCTCCTGTAAATCACACACACATTATTCTATTTAATCAGGAGAGCGGGGGTTCATCAGTGCTGGTAGAGTAGTCTGATTACAGCACTAGGTGTGTATGTGTGTGTGTGTGTACCTGCAGGAGAGATTGGTCTATGGATCTCCAGCTGGGTGCCATTGTTCTTAGCAGACTGATTTCTCGCCGCCTGCTGTCGCTCTAATTCCCCTGCAGGACAACGCACACACACACGCACACACACACACACACACACACACACACAGCTGTCAGTCATGGCACCAATATTCCTGAAAGCACTTCCAAACAATCCCACTAACAGGACTCACATTCGATGCGTATGTGTTCCATCTCCGCTACCTCCGCGATGCTCTCTCTCAGGTCCTCTACAAACTTCAGCAGCTCTTCAGAGCTTTGAGAACAAAAGCTCACCACCTGTTTCTTCTCAGAAGAGAATGGAGACAAGATCGTAATGCCATGAGGGTAATCTGAGAGAGAAAACACACACACACACACACACACAGACAGATAGAAGTTGGTATTTTAATTGACAGATACAACATGTGATGAAGTAACATGGGCTAGTCCTTCCTCTTCTCCCTCATCTTTCTTTTAACTGTCAAAATACACATTCACTGAACAACAGAGGTCTATTATGCACCATCATCACCATATCATCAACGTGCATGTATTATTTACAGCGTATTATATACTGTATACTGTATGTACTGTCTGTCTGTCTGTCTGCCTGCCTGCCTGCCTATCTATCTATCTATCTATCTATCTATCTATCTATCTATCTATCTATCTATCTGTCTATCTATCTATCTATCTATCTATCTATCTGCCTGTCTATCTATCTATCTGTCTGTCTATCTATCTATCTATCTATCTGTCTGTCTGTCTGTCTGTCTGTCTGTCTATCTATCTATCTATCTATCTATCTATCTATCTATCTGTCTGTCTGTCTATCTATCTATCTATCTATCTATCTGTCTGTCTGTCTATCTATCTATCTATCTATCTATCTATCTGTCTATCTATCTATCTGCCTGTCTATCTATCTATCTGTCTGTCTATCTATCTGTCTGTCTGTCTGTCTGTCTGTCTATCTATCTATCTATCTATCTATCTATCTATCTATCTATCTATCTGTCTGTCTGTCTGTCTGTCTATCTATCTATATATCTATCTATCTATCTATCTATCTATCTATCTATCTGTCTATCTGTCTGTCTATCTCTTAAGCGTTTTATATGTCGTATACTTTGTGCTTACACTCATTCTCAAACAGATGGAACTGCATTCCCAGCAGACCCATGGCCTTACAGAACGTGTACGTGGCAGCACTTTTCTTCTTGGGACACAGCTTCAGTATCTAACGACACAAAACACAAAAAACAGATGAATTTTAATTTAACTGAATTAAACTGAATGACTCTTACTTCCAGACACTGTGTTTTACTCTTAGTGCAGATGGACACAACCCATCAAAAATGTAGATGCACTCATTCAATGGTTCGGAATGAATGATTTCAATAAAAAGGAACCCAGTTTGACAGAAACACACAAGACGTATAAAAGCAGCTTAGGATGTAAACAGACTATAAAGAATCAGCAGTAAAAACAATACAATCTGATCCGTAAAATCTGTTTAAAAGTTTTATACAGTATAATTCTGTAAGTGACATCTCAGTAAACAGTATACCATATCAGAAATACGTCCTGAATGCCTGACTGTAAAATTATACAGTTAATATCAATCATTTAATGAACTCTTATTTATATTTTTCAAAATACTCTTTTTGGCGTCTGAGTATAATATTTAGATCTTCATTATTTAGGTTACTACTGTAGAAAAGAGCACAGAAATGCATCAATATGACCTGATAGATAGAGAGAACTTGATGATGTTTAAATAGAGCTGTTTTACACACTATCCAGGACTGATGAAAACTGCTGCAGATGATAATATGAATAAAATGAATAAAATGAATGTCCAGAATGTCTCATATTTCATAGATGAGGGGTCACTGTAAAATAACTGTAAACACTACATGACCGCATGTGTACAGTACTTGTAGTTCCCAAAGTATTTACCACATTATGTATAATTATTATCATATATATATATATTTTTTTTTTTTTTTAATTTAAATATATATATATATATATTTTTTTTAGTAGTAGTATTTATTTTTATTTTTTCTGATGATCAGTAACTCAGGGTTTACCTGAGCGTATGGGCATTATGTACGAGCGTGATTCTCACCACTATAAGGTCGTTGAAGAGGAACACTTCTCTCTGATGTGCTGCTTGCTTCTGATGTTTATTCACGTCAGTAACTTCATAGAGACGACTGCAGCACACCAGCCTCCGGTGAGGCACAGATAAGATCTGAAAGAGAGAGCGAGAGGGAGAGGGAGAGGGAGAGAGGGAGTAAGAGAGAGAACAATAGAGTGGCAATAGTTCACTTTAGGACTCGTCCATGTCTAAACTGATTGTGGCTCAGAGGCGCTGGCTGCGGCCTGCATCATCAGCAGAGTGTACGGATATAAAGATAGTGTGGGGATTACTCCAGAATGGATCCGGCGAAGCGGCGACGCCGGGAAAGAATAAATATTTCACGCAGGAGGAAGAACGCAGCTCTGAATTCATGTCACCTGAAACCTAAAATTAAGTCTGATGAATAATGCAGAGTTTCAATCAATCTGTCTCTCCCTCTCCTGCACACACAAACTTCCACCAACACGGTATCTCTCCTTCACACACACACACACACACACACACACACACACCGAGCCGCTGAGGAAGCTGAGGTATGAATAGTTTATGAGCCGGAGTTGTAATCGCGGCTGACGTGTACTGTACCTATCTGTTGTTTGTGCTGCGCAAAGCTACTTCAATTGTTTACTCCGGTCTCCTCCAGTCTCAGAGCAGACAGCCAAATCAGCAGAAGCCCATCTTTCCACAACAGCAAATCAATCCACAGATGTGGGAAATCAGGCGGTTATCTGAGGCCTATAAGCACCTGCTGTTCCAGACCCTCGGGAAAATTAAATTCCCATTTTTTTACACACAAATACATAAAAGAAGAAAAGCTGCTCTGAGAATGAACATCCCTCTAAAAGCCCATAAACTCCAAACCTGTCATTCAGTTCATCTTCAGACTTCAGACTTTTTATGTCGTAACTGTTATAAATTAATTTGTTAAATTGGTAGAATTAGTTGTTAATTAGTTGCATTTAGTTATTAAAAGTTATCCTATTATTCATTTATATTTAGGGGTTAGTTAGTTAGTTAATTTTAGTTACTAAAATTTAGTTGATTTAGATCATTTATTTCATTATTAATCAAAAACTAATGTAGTTACATTTACATTTTCGTTAATAATTAAAAAAAACATTTAATCACATGTTTAAGCAATGATTTGGATTATATAATTCATTTATTAAATTGTTTCATTAAAATGTTGTTTATTTTTTAATGTACTTATTAATTCATTAAGTAATGTGTCTACATTAATAATTTAGTTTTTAATGTAGTCAAATTTAATTGCAGTTATTAATTTATTAATTTATTTGTGTAGTTATTCATTTTTTATTTTATTTCATAAAAGAAACGTACATATTTTCTTGGTTATTAAATTGCTGAATTAAAATAGACTAATTAATTGATTTAATTAATTTCATTTGTTCTAATTACACTAAAAATGGGTATGAAAAGATTATTCAGAAAACATTTTTTCTGATTTTCTCTTATTGGATAAGTTTGATTCTAAATGAATCTAAATTTATCTCTTTGAATATTCGCTTTTGCATACTGCATGCCGTTGGGCATGGGTTCAAGACCTGGGTATGGAACCCACAACCTAGCTATAATTCAGCACTCTAACCACTAAAGCCAGCCAGCCCTGCCATATTGGTGAAGCCAATATGCTTCATTGATGTATTCTTATAAGAGTTAGGAAGTGAAGTGTAGGCCCACGTGGGACTAATACTCACAGTCCTTTAAGTAGTTTCAGCATGATATTAGAACACAGCCCACTGACTGGCCAACCATCAGGTGCAAATTTACATCTCAGCGTTTTAATTTCCATCAACTCTGTTCTCGACTAGATAGAAAGAGACTTACTGTCTTCATTCCCTGAATGCTCTGCTCCACCCGAGTGACGTAGGTCACGTGGTCCTCGTTGGAGCGCAACTCTCTCTGCTGGATGCGCTCGTAGATCCCAGCCACCATCTCCCGTGGAATATCCGCCCCATCGTCCACTCCTGAGGGAACCAGAGTAGGAACAGTTTGGGTACAGTTCAGAGAGAACGAGGACACGCTGCAGATTAGTGGACACTCCTTAACCCCGCTATGGGCCTCCACCTGACAACTGCAGGAGCCTCCACGCCTCTCTTTCTTCTCAAAGACGTCAATATATGAAGTTTCTGAACAGCCGAGATTAGACTCAGATAGACTCGTTCGGGTTTCACACAGCGTTATCATCAAATGACTTTTACGGCAATATCAGGGCGATATGGGGTCTCGAAAAAAGACGTCAGCTTTGGGCCAAATTTGGACCAATCAGACGAGTCGAACACAAAACAAGCCCAATTTGTAATAATAAAGTCCATATGGCGTCTGGTGCTGGGTGGGAACGTGTCTAGGAGAAATTCTGAGACTAAGAGGAGATCTTAACCTGAATATCTCTTTCCTCTGGGAACGAGCGCTAGACAGTAGACAGTTTCCCAACCGTTCACTCAGCACCAGACTGTGGAAGTGATTTCAAACGAACGGCAAATGTGGGTCTCGTTATGAATTATTACTAAACTGCAGACGCAGACAGATCTGTTGTGTCTAAAGACAAATAATATTTCATTAAATAAATGGAATTTATTCTAAATCAGAATAAGAAAAGCACACACACACACACACACACACACTCACACACACACACACACACACTCACACACACAGAGCTAAGATCCTCAGGAACTTCAGCCTGGACTCTTCAGAAGGCTGTGAAGACACCGCCACTTCCCACCAACACTTAACCATCAGTGAGTGACAGTATACAGCTTCCTTAACATCTCACCTATTCTAACACTGATAACACTCACACACACACACACACACACACACACTCACACACTCAGAGCTCACCTCTGAGGTTGCGGATGAAGTCCTCCAGGAGCATCTTGCGCTCGGGTTTGATGTTGGGGCTGTACATGTCAGTGTTGAGCAGGACGATGGCGAAGGCCAGGATGAAGATGGTGTCAGGGTTATGGAACTGCTGGACCACATCTGGATTACACATACAGTACCGCTGACTGAGAGAGAGAGAGAGAGAGAGAGAGAAGAAAAAAAGAGAAAGGTGAAATGAAAGATGAAATGTGCTCTTGGAGTGAAGGGCAGAAGGTAAGAGATGGAGGAGATGGAGGCCGAGAGAACGGGAGGACGGAGGAAATAAAGGAGGGACAGGGAAAGTAATAGTGCACTTAGTCTGCCTCTCGCCTCTGGGTTTGTATTTCATGAATTTTTTCCATTAAGATTCTGTGGTTCAGAATAGCCCAAGGAGACCATTAACTCTCAAACGTATGCATACACACACACACACATACACACACACACACACACTCTCACCAATGTTCTGGAGGTCAAAAAGTAAGCTAAGTAAGCTGCTCCTAAGCGAGAAGTGTGTTTGTGTGTGATACGCAGAGCCAGCTTTTCTATGGAGGTCTTAAAGCAGCGTCTAGACGAGGGGCTATGAGGATTAGCACAGAACCAGTGTTTCTCACCTGAATGCCTCAATGAGTCTCTCCACCTTCTGAGCTTCTCCCTGCACTCGTACGTGGGCCTGAAACTTCCGCAGAGCCTCGTCCAGCTCCAGCATGGAGAAGTCCATCTCATCCACCACACAGCTGAGAGAGAGAGAGAGAGAGAGAGAGAGACAGAGAGAGAGAGAGAGAGTGTGATTCAATCGTGTTGCTGACGGATGCAGTTAACAATGTTCTCCAATGTTCTCCCATCCGTACAGTTCTACAATGTTTTCTCTGTTCCAAATGGTTTCCTTATTCACTGTGAACTAGAATGTTCATAGTGTTCTAGAATGTTCTAGAGTGAAAACACTATGAATGGAGAGAGTCTAGAACAGTATGAATGGGAAGAGGACATTCTAGAACACTATGAACACTAATTCTAGAACACTATGAATGGGGAGAGAACATTCTAGAACAGTCTAGAACAGTATGAATGGAAGAGAACATTCTAGAACAGTATGAATGGGAGAGAACATACTAGAACACTATGAATGGGGAGAGAACATTCTAGAACAGTATGAATGGGAGAGAACATTCTAGAACATTCTAGAACACTATTAATGGGAGAGAACATTCTAGGACAGTCTAGAATACTATGAATGGGGAGAGAACATTCTAGAACACTATGAATGGGGAAAGAACATCCTAGAACACTATAAATGGGGAGAGAACATACCAAATGGTTTCCTTATTCACTGTGATCTAGAATGTTGAGTGTTCTAGAATGTTCTAAAAAAACTATGAATGGGGAGAGAACATTCTAGAACAGTCTAGAACAGTATGAATGGAAGAGAACATTCTAGAACAGTATGAATGGGAGAGAACATACTAGAACACTATGAATGGGGAGAGAACATTCTAGAACAGTATGAATGGGAGAGAACATTCTAGAACAGTATGAATGGGAGAGAACATTCTAGAACATTCTAGAACAGTATGAATGGGAGAGAACATTCTAGGACATTCTAGAACATTATGAATCATAGTGTTCTTGCTGTTCTCCGTAGCTCACTAACAGTGCAGCTGTTTGATTGTAAACGTGTGCAGCGTTGGGGGGAACCGAAGGTGCTACTCACTCTAGAACGTCTCTGTTTAACTGCCTCTTGCTGTTGCCCAGAAACTCTCCAATCATCTGCCGGCTTAAGCCCTTCCTCTGCAGCAGGAAGTGAGCCACACCTATGGGCGTGTCCGGGATGAAGCCGCGGGAGATGAGGAACTGGATGCCTTTGTCTGGATTTCTGCAAAAACAAAAATCACAGACCTCTGGCTATCTGAAAGGCCTCTCTATGAGTGTGTGTGTGTGTGTGAGTGTGTGTGAGTGTGTGAGTGTGTGTGTGTGTGTGCACTGTCTACTATTCTCTACAAGACCTCTGAAGGTGTTCTGTGCTATCTGGCACCTGTAAATTGTGAGGTGGGGCTTCCACGAGCATCAGTGAGCCTTGGGAGCTCATGTCCCAAAAACTGTCCTTCCTTGGAGCACTTTAGGTAGGTACTGACCGCTGCCTGATGTTTTGGAGATGTTCTGACCATGTTCTGAGCCAGTCGTCTAGAACATCACAGTTTGGTTCTTGTCAAAGTGTCTCAGGTTCTTACGTTTGCCCATTTTCCTGCCTAATACATCCAGGTGGGTCAAAGCATCAGCGTCACTCCCTTTACTCCCGTCACTCCCTCTACCTTTTAAGTGGTCTTAATGTTATGGCAGATCGGTGTGTGTGTGTGTGTGTGTGTGTGTGTGCATGTATTAGGTGTGGTTTAGGCTACAAGCGTAGATCATGAATTTTCCAGAACGTTCTGTCAACATGACTTAGCAGCTCTGTTCCACCACTGTGGCAAGAAAGCCTCATATGCAGCTTCCATCATTAACCATACATGAGAATGGAGCATCACACACACACACACACACACACACACACAGAAACACCACCTGAAGACATATTCCACACAAATTCAACAGACATCGCATATATGCAAAAAGACAGCACACCACATGACTGGTCCACACACTCACACCTCAGGCTTCCAGTGTTTCAGAGATGCTGTAGCCCCTCAACACAAGCTCTGCTAAAGCTAATGAATATATTTATACGCCTTTATTCAATTCAAGGCTGTTATTTATAGTCCTGCAGAAACTATGCAAGCATGATGTCGACTCCCAACACGACGCCCATTAGCAAAGGATTTATGTAACACACACACACACACACTAGCAGTGAGCTTATGTAAGCTGCGTCAGGTTTAAAAGGACACGGCGGAAGGATCAGCTGGCCCACAGAGTGCTGTAGTCTCTAATGTCCCCAAACATCTGGACACTGCTGAGAAACATCTGCCTCGCTCTGCACCCTGCCACGACTTTGAACTGCAGCTTCCCTAAGCACAGATCTACACACACACACACACACACACCTCCTCCGAGACTGCACCCACGCCATAACACCCACCACGGACCCCGGACCCCTGTTGCATTCGACTCAGGACCTACAGCACCACTTAAACCCCAGACTCCTAACACTAGCTCTAACTCTGCCCACTGACCTGCACAACTGACCTCACTCAACTGAACCGTCATAGCAAGTCAGAAACTTTATGGACAAAAGTATTGGGACACGTACTCATTCATGGTTTCTTCTGAATTCAAGGGTATTAAAAAGAGCTGATCCTAATTTTGGTGGAGTAACTGTCTCTACTGTGCAGGAAAGAAGGCTTTCTACTAGGTCTATGTCAGCAGTGGGTGCAACTTAAAGTAGCTGAATGCATCCATCAGAATAGGTGTCCACAAACATTTGGCCATATCGCGTATGTGTGCAATCGACTTCAGTTTCCACCCCACCGTGTATTCACAGTATTGGGGTTGTGTTTGTCTTTACTACCTCTATCACCAATTCTGTAAACCTGAGCAGCCCTCTGGTTGCCATGGCAACCCAGTGAGACCTCCAGTTGCAGTCTGGTCTGATGGGTCATGATGAACTTTGCTTGGTTCATCTGCATTGTATCTATCTATCTATCTATATATGTGTGTGTGTGTGTGTGTGACCTTAGACTTTACCTTCTCTCTCACACACACCCCACACACACACACACACACTTGTGCACACACATACAAGTAGACGTATAGACAAATACAGTTCATCCTGACCTCCCAACAACACACAGACTGAGTGAACCCATGTGACTGTGACTGTGACTGGAGGGCTTACCTGGTTACCATGGCAACCGAAGGGCTGCTCACGTCAACCACGTCAAAGGGAGTCTAATCAGAGCTTTCATATGAGTGAGGAAACACAGCGTGTAAGTGGGTCTGTGTGTGTGTGTGTCTGTGTGTGTAGAGCATGAGAGACATAGAATTCCACACACACACGTGCACACCCCCAGGGCAATATTACCCTTATCCACTCGCCTTTTGTATGTGTATGTGTATGTGTGTGTGTGTGTGTGTGTGTGTGTGTGTGTGTGTTTGTGTGTATGGCTGTGTGTTAGTGCCCCATGAGTGAGCGGAGCGTGAAGGCACTCAGCTCTTCAGTCTTGGTGAAGGGATCTAAACCTGAGCGAAGGAAGCAGCTTCACAGATGAGTGGGAGGCTGGAACGGGTGGGATATTTATATCAGCTCTGAGCGTGGCACACACACACACACACACACACACACACACACACACACACAAGCCATGAAAACAATTGACTTATTCAGTGGTTCTGTCTGGGCGTAAGACTGGCCCGGTTCCACTCTGTACTCACATGTTAAAGAGGTTGAGTCCGATACGGTACAGGCGCTTGCGTGCAATGTCTGTGGAGAGGGTCCCACAGTGTGTGTCCGGGCAGTGTGTGCGTGGAAGAGAGAGGATCATGGTCTCGCACGCCGAGGTTGACGTGCTGCTGCTGCTGATTGGCTCTGAGCTGTTTTCTGCCACCTCTGCACTCTGATTGGCCTGTGGTTTCTCCTGGCCGGCCTGAGAGGCTTCCGCCTCGTCTGCGGCCGCCCGCTGGTCCAGCCCAATCTCCTCGCTGGTGGGCGGGGCGGGAAACTCAGGCTCAGCCGTGACGGAGGGTTCCGATTGGCCGGCGCTCGGCCCTCCTGCGTGAGCCTCCGAGGTGGTTTCCTTGGAGACGCCGTTGCCGAGGGAAACGGACTCGAGAACGGAGGAGGACAGGCGGAAGTTGTGGTTGTCAATTTGGACCGTCACGTCTCTGAAGGCCATCATGAGTTTGCTGGCGCTGCGAGGGATGCCTTCGGCACAGGTGTTGTGAGTGGCCTCTTGAAAGCTGGTAGGGTCCATGAGCAGCCCCTCTGAGGCAGGGCCTGGGGGCTGAGCCCCTGATGCTCCCTCTCCTTCACCATCACGTACAGAACTCCAGCTGCTCAGGGCCTCGTCTATGGACCGCGCTAATGACTGCACCTAGAACCGAAACAAAGTAACCGCTTTATGCCAATATACTACACTTTCAGGCTAGTGCGCCCCCTAAAGGTTAAAAATTTAATTCAGCTGCATCTGCGACTCCGCCTCAGCTGGTGACCAATTATACAGAAGTGGGCGGCGACAACTGAAAAGATTTCACTTAAACTGTTATGTGAACTTTTCTGCTTAAGCAGAAAAGCAATGATTGGCTGCTTTCTACCCTACCCACAGCTAAGCCCCGCCCACATATTTGTTACTAATGCCCTAATGTGTATTTTTCAAATGTGCTGAGACGACCTGCAGGGAGACTTGCTGATGTTGAGGGTACTTGTATTCTTTATAACTGATATATGCAAATTACCTCTGTTTTTATTGGTTGCCCTGTGTTGTACAACATTTAAAAAGCAGTTTGGGTGGACACACTCCTTATAACTTCAGTGAGAACTGGGACTGGGAATGATAAACCGCTGTAGGCCGACCAGGCGGATGTACTGTATGTAAATATGCTGGTACTTGTGACAAGGCCATGCCAAAAGAGGCCGGAGAAGATAAGCGGTACCTGCTCGCTGAAGGTGTCCTCCAGGTTTGTGAGTGTGTTTGAAGTGCCCGTGGGCAGTGAGGTGGAGTGTGTGAGTGGGATGCCCATGAGAGAGCACCCCTCCATCAGCGCTCGTTCCGCAGAGAACCCGTCCCTCTGCACCCGCACTCGGCGCACGGACATGCGGCGCGGAATCCCGCTCTCCAGCACGGAGTTCCGGATCTTTTGGAAGTTCTTGCTGAGCTGATACTGTCGGAACGCTGTCTGGATCTTGCAGGCAGCGCGGCGAGAGATGAGCGGCCCACCGTACTTCTGCTCCAATTCCTCTAACTGCGGACAGACAGTGAGCGAGCGAGCGAGTGAGTGAGAGAGAGAGGGGGGAGTTGGGGGATTCGGAGATAAAAGGGAAGTTAGAGAGCGGGATGGTTGATGAGAGCATGCCTCAAAACATAATCATATATTCACAGGGGTACAGAGAGAGGTTATTTACTCTTCCTTCCCATCTGTTACCATGGAAACCATTGCCAACCTTACTTATCATCTTACTTATCATCCAATTTTCAAACGTGTGCATATGCACAAACATGCACCGATCAGCCATTACATTAAAATCACCTGCCTAATACTGTCTAGGTTTCCATCTCCCCGCCGAAACCGCTCTGACCCATTGAGGCATGGCCCCCTGTGGTATCTACCACCAAGACTAGCACTAGCAGCAGGGCCTCCATGAGCCTCAGTGAGCCTTGGATGTCCATGATCACTGCTCACCATGTTCGCCATGAGCACTTCTGGTAGGTACTGACCACTGCATACCGGCAACACCCCACAAGACCCACCTGGAGATGTTCTGACCCAGTCGTTTGGTTCGTGTCTCGGATTCTTGCGCTCGGCTTCCAACACATCACCTTCCAGAACCTGCTGTTGACTTACTGCCTAATATGTAGATCCACCCTTTAACATGTGCTGGTTTTAATGTTATGGCTGATAGGTACACATGCATTTGCACATTTACAAACGTAAACACACACACACACACACACACACACACGGACACATATATACGGAGTGGTTCATGGGGACAGACCTGTTTTTGTTTGAGGTCAGGAGACAGCTCGTAGGTGGGCGTGTGTGAGCAGGGTGGAGGGCTCAGCTGAGCAGCTTTCTTCTGGTCCTTCTCCACCTCTCCTTCAATTGCGTGAACTGAGCTGCAGAGGGGACAATAATACAGGAGACAGAGAAGACAACGAGAAGATTAGCTGACACAGTGTTTAAGGCCTGAAGGCCACATGTCCTGCTGGAACTCTTAATCTGTCTGGCATTGATCTGTAATGTTAGGAGAACATTACTGCTGTGCAATAAAGTTCAGACATGCTGTAAAATATTAAACAGAACATAAATGAAATCATCCCTCGCTTATGAATTATTGCATTCTTACATTTTCCTGCAGGCTAAATTCACTCCTATTCCGTTCCAATGGCAGCTGTTATTGTTTTCTACTAATACACTGTCCAGTCCCGTGGGAGGGAAACGGGTTCTAGCATGCTTCTGACTGAGGGTCCGGAAATTTTTGCAGGATCTGAGAGCAAATGTCAAAACTTTACTATAAGAGCTTTAATCCCAGCATTTGTGATGGATTACCAATTACTGCCCCTTTCTAACATTACTTTCTTTTGGTCTCCATTTAGAATCTTACTCATATCGTCTCTATGGAGGTATTGCAGAGAGTCGACCCCCCCTTTCTTCCCGACACACACACACACCCCTAAGGTGATGACTATTAACCAAGCCCAAGTACCCTCACCTTCATTCCTCACTCACCCCTTCCTTAATCTCCTCCTCACCTCAGTATACTTAGACCCTGGCAGTCTATGCATTCTTTGAACTGGACTGGACTGAACTGGACTGAACTGGATCAGACTGGATGGACCGAGTTTCTCATACATCTTTGTGTGCGTCAATAAACTCGTCAAGACTGAAGACCTTTTTTTGACGTTAGCTGAACATTCTTGATCCGGTTAAGCACAAATCACTATGGCTGCGTCCCAATTGCGTACTACTCAGTAATACTACCCGCTATGGTACACACTAATCTTAGCATTGTGAGTTGTGAGTGTGGCAGGTTTGTACGCACACAGTATTAAAATACTAATCTAATTCATACAAACAGGAAATGATGAAACGTTGCTATGCCAACACTCATCCCTGTCGTTATAGCCACTGCACTTGCATTGTTATCTGCCATTTTTTCTCATTTTCAGACCTGAGTAGCTCCTCCCTTTCCATTTTGCATTGCTTTATGGGATAATAATGTCCATTATTGTCCTTAAAAACTGCTTTCCAAGAGCAGAGTTCTTATAAAAATTATTAAGAAATGAAAAAGCACAGTTTCGCACTGCAATTGGTGGTGGTGATGTCACCACACAGCCTGGTTACACTGTTCCTATTGTGTGACCAATAGGCCACTAAGAAAGCTTTCCTAGGACAGTCCTACGGAGGACCCGCCCTACCTCGGCTGCAGCCCAGGCTTCTAAACGCAGCCAAAACCGGCTGGTTCTCAGTATATATCATGGATATTTAAGTATTCTCAACTGGGACACTTTTATCTATACTACATAACCAAAACATATATATCTATACTACATAACCAAAACATATATATCTATACTACATAACTAAAACATATATATCTATACCACATAACCAAAACATATATATCTATACCACATAACCAAAAACTAGTTAGTATTACTGACTAGTCTGCAATTGGGACACACCTTCTATTATATCATTTATCCCCTTAACGGAGAAAAGCTTATTACTAGTCATAGTACTAGTAATAATACTAGTAATCACTAAGGTGTATTACTCAATAACCACAGGGACTGTGGAGCTATTCTCTGGTAACAGAAATTTGTTACAAGGGGTTAAAAGACAGTTTTAAAGAGTTTTTGTTTATTAGTAATCCTTAATCAAAGCCGAATGACTTTCGTCTGACTTTGGCTGACTTCTGAGTACACTCCATCTCTGAATCTGCGTTTCACTCGGCAACACTTTAAAAGTATTGCTGGGAGTTGTTTCCACCAAGGGCTTGATGCTCAGGTTTGCTCGCTTCTGTGTGCATCCAGAGAGCCAGAGAGGCTTAAGCAAGTAAAAGATGATTTCCAAAAGGCATAAAGGTAAAGAAGACATGTTTGTTATGTTTGATGTTTCTTTAATAATCTAAGCAATTGTACTTTTTTATTAAATCTTGTTTTTTTCCGTTTCAAAACTGCAAAAAAAATAAAATAAAAGGGCCTAAAGCCAAAGGTTTGGATGTCCAGCCTGGTCAGTAATTAGTACCACTCCCTTCGGCGAGTTTCACAGCTTATAAAGGCTTTTTATAGCAGCTGAGACTCCTTCAGTTCTTATCTGGGGGATTTCTGGATTTCCATTCTCCCTGCAGAAGAACCTGCTAGTTCTCCGAGGTTCTTGGGTCGCTCTGCTGCACAGCTGTATTGAGGTCCATCCACAGGTTTTCAATGAGGTTTAAGTCAAAGGACTGTGAGAACCATGGTCACATCATGGATTTTGCGGTGTGTTTAAGCTCATTATTATCCTGCTGGAGAAGCTCCTCCTTTTTTTCATCTTCAGATGATCATATTTTTATTTTTTTATTTTTTTGCAGATGGTGAGATGCTTGATGTTTGCTTCCAGAATTTGCTGGAATTTAACTGAATCCATTCCTCCCTCCACCAGGGAACAGTTCCCTGTGGAGTTCCCACTGGCTGCAGCACAAGCCCAAAGCATGCTCAATCCACCCCCATGCTGAACAGTTGGTAAGGTCATCTTCTCATGAATCCCTGCAACCTTCAACCTTCACCACACCATCAATCTTCAGGACTAGTTTAGAAGTTCCTTTGACACTTCCTGAAGGCCGACTGATGGGACGAGGTTTGAGGAGTCATTGTATTTATAAAGCTTTGAAACCTGCATCCTGGTTGAGGATAAGGTTAGGACTAGGGCCTGGATGATGGTTAGGGTTAGGTTATGGGTTGAGATTAGGGTTAGGATTAGGTTTTGGGTTGAGGATAAGGTTAGGACTAGGACCTGGATGATGGTTAGGGTTAGGTTATGGGTTGAGATTAGATTTTGGGATGAGGTTAAAGTTTGGGCCAGGATGAGGGTTAGGTTTTGGGTTGAGGTTGAGGTTAAGGCTAGGATTAGGATCAGGGTTGAGGTTAGGTTTTGGGTAAGGCTGGGTTGGGTTTTGGGATGAGGTTAAGGGTACGGTTAGGGCCAAGAAGATGGTTAGGATTACGGTTGAGGTTAAGGTTAGGATTAGGATCAGTATCAGGGTTAGGGTTAGGTTGTGAGTCGAGGTTAAGGTTAGGATCAGGATTAGGACGTGGGTTAGGCTGGGTTAGGATATTAAGTCTACTTGATGGACCAGATGAACAGTAAATCTACTGAATTTCAGTAAAGCCTCAACAGAACATCTTCAGGATCTTTACCCCACTGGCCCAACCCAGTCAATGATTATGATCACGCCAAAAAAAGCATTTGCAGAGGTCACCAGGGTATCAGAATGACCAGAGCGTATTCTAAACAAGCATGAAGTAGCTGAAGGAGGATGTTGGTTGAAAGTTGACACCTCAACAGGATAACTGCCTGACTGAAGATCGCTGTAAAAATGGCTCACAATGAGCTGACACCATCGCAACCAGATCTGAGCATCACTGACTTCGTCTGGATTTAGAAACCATCTGTAACCAAAGCCAGTGCTAAAAAAACCACACGGCCCGTATCAATGAACAGAAAAAGAACAAAATGTGGAGCGGTGGAG
This sequence comes from Salminus brasiliensis, assembly GCF_030463535.1. Lineage (NCBI taxonomy): Eukaryota > Metazoa > Chordata > Actinopteri > Characiformes > Bryconidae > Salminus > Salminus brasiliensis. The sequence goes on from NC_132890.1 coordinate 2,762,267, forward strand.
GAAAGTAATAAGCCCTGATGAGCTGTCTATTAATCCTCTTTCTATAGCAGGATGTGTATATCAGCAGCCAAATAAAGCCTCCAGCCCACACAGCCTGCTTCCAACTGTTCATCATGCGTGTGGGTCGGTGGCTTTAGCTTTTTGAAGCACGGTCCATTCAAGAACAGAACCCAGCTAGAAGGGAACTAACCCACAACCCAAAGGCTGTGTCCCACTGTTGCTGCTTTTCCACTGGCGGGTAATTCCTGCTCTATATGTCCGAAAGTATGTGGACACCCCTTCTAATGAAAGCTTTCTGCTACTTTAAGTTGCATCCATTGCTGACACATATGTGCAAATCCACACGCTCAGCTTGTCTAGAGCCTGTTGAGAATTAGAATAGGACTCAATGGCTATACTAATGGCAATACATGAACCTACTGGCATCATGCTGCACAATGCCAGGCTTGGGCTAGTGGGGTATTACGCCCCCAGCATGGAGCTGTGGAGAAACTGTGTTCTCTGGAATGATGGTGGTGCTCCATCCTAAACTTTTGGCATTTAAAGTGGGGGGGGGGGGGGGGCTGGGGTGTTGATCATCGTCCAGCATCCTGAGCCCACTAATGCTCCTTACACCAATGCTTCTCCAGAATCCAGTAAAGCAGAATAAGCTTCTTTTTTTAATAATACCTTTGATTTGAGAAGAAACAATAAAAGATCAGATGCCCCAATACTTTTGACCCTGACATGTAATTGTCTTCACTAGTGAATTGGATTTTCCTCCAATATCGCTTCACTTATCTGGGGGTATCTGGGAATCGTGTGAGAGGTGAGAATTGATCTGATCTCAGAACTGTGGTTTTTCTTTCCTGTCCAGAGAGCACTCTGAGAGCTTGTCCAGCTTCCACAAAGAACCACAGCCTGGAAAATTCGGATCTTTGTAGATCCTTGTTCTGCTGAGCACCAGCCTGTGTCGCATTTCCTGACTGCTGGATCCGCTGTCGTTAATAATTGATCTAAGCAGAGAAAAGCTGCCCACCACGTCTTCTGTTTTTCTTACTATTAAACATGTGTGGAGCTGTATAAGAGCTGTTACCTTCAGGAGCTACTTCAGGAGCTTCTGCGTGAGCAGAATGCATCACAGTCCTGTAAGTTGTGAGGTGGATGGGGCCTCCATGAGCACCAGTGAGCCTTGGGGGTCCCATGATTCACCAGTTGTCCTTTCTTCGTGTACTTTTGGTAGGTACTGTCCACTGCATATCCTAGGAACACCCCACAGGACCTGATGCCTGATGTTTTGGAGATGTTCTGACCCAGTTTGGTTCTTGCGAAAGTGTCTCAGATTCTTAAACCTGCCTCCAACACATCACCTTCGAGACCTAATATGTCTAATATGTAGATCCAGGTCTTGGCAGGTGCTATTGGAGCCAGATAGTCAACGTTATTCACTTCATCTGTCGGTGGTTTTAATGTTATGGCTGACTGGTGTAACTCTAATTACGATACTACTGAAATCAGCATGCTCTGAAGACCAAAAGCAGCCAAACTCGTCACGGCTGGCCCATATTATCTAGTGCTTCTATCAATTCCTCTATCCCTGATAGATAGCATAAGCTCTTCCCCCAGGATGCGTTCAGATAAATGTGCAGTGGAGCCTGAGTACCTCATACTGGAGTGAGAGCCGGTTAGTAAGCTCAATAAGTGTATGCATTACAATCACTGCTCGGGCTGTTGGCGGCGCTGAATTTGCCTGTGGTCCAGAAGTATCACTCAAAAAAAACCCTAGCCCTCATTTTTTAAATACACTATGTGTCTAAATGTTTGTGGACACCCCTTCTAATGAATGCATTCAGCTACTTCGCACAGCTTGTCTAATCACTGTGGAGAAGTATAGCCAACAGAATAGGACTCAGATAATCATAGGAGCAGATAAACATCATGAACCTATTGGCACTATGCTGCCTAATGCCAGGCGTGGGCTATATAGGGGTATAAAGCCCCCCAGCATTGAGCTGTGGAGCAGTGGAAGATCTGTGTTCTCTGGAATGATGGATGGTGTGTGGGGGGGTGGGTTGGAGATCATCCAACACCCTTACATCACTAACAAACACTCTTGTGGCTGAATGCAATCAAATCCTCACAGCAATTCCACAGTTACTCCAACAAACTTCCAAAGAAATAATGAATGGGCAGGTGTCCCAATACTTTTGTCCATGTAGTGTATATATTTCAACACTAGAAGGAAAAACACTGGAACTGGGGTCTGTAGTGATGTACCCTAAACTACAGATGAGGCTGAAAAACACTGCAGTGATCATTTTATTTTTTAGTATCTATGTGTGTGTGTGAGAGAGTGTGTGTCTGTGTGTGTGTCCACTGCTATACACATGTCCACTGTTTTCTATTTCCCCTCAGAATGATGGATGGTGGGGGGGTGGGTTGGAGATCATCCAACATCCTAACATCACCAACAAATGCTCTTGTCACTGAATGCAATCAAATCCTCACAGCAATTCCACAGTTACTCCAACAAAAGCAGGAGAGACTCTTTTAATACCCTTGATTTCCGAAGAAATAACGAATGAGCAGGTGTCCCAATACTTTTGTCCATATATTTTATTCATATTTATTCATATTTTATTTTTTTGAAGTCTCTATGTGTGTGTGTGTGTGTGTGTGTGTGTGTGTGTGTCTGTGTGTCAGTGCTATACACATGTCCACTGTTTTCTATTTCCCCTCTGAATGATGGATGGTGGGGGGTGGGTTGGAGATCATGCAACATCCTAACATCACTAACAAACGCTCTTGTCGCTGAATGCAATCAAATCCTCATAGCAATACTCTCCAATCTATTAGAAAGCCTTCTCCTCTGGACAGTAGAGACAGTTACTCCAACAGAAGCAGGATCAACTCCTTTTAATACCTTTGATTTCATAAAAATAACAATGATTGAGCAGGTGTCCAAATACTTTTGTCCATTTATTATATAAAAACAGAGGCACTATTAGCCATAAGATTGTGGAATCACTCACCACTGCTGAGCTACAAACCCCTACTAAAGTGCATTAGAGTTAATCTAGTCTGTTCCAGAACATCTCCACCACCACCACAGCTTCTCAGCAGCAGCGCCACACTTCCGAGAGTCACATCTGAGACGTGAATGACCTACATTACAGTCTTTTAATCTAAACTGAATCAGAACCCTCTGCATCCACAGAGTTAATTAACACCGCTTAATTACTGCGTGCCACGCTGAGCGTCTCTGCTGTTGGTTCAACAAGATCATGGTAGAAATGTTTCTCCAACTGAGGCTTTCTGTCAAATTTAACAGAAACTTAAAAAGCTGAGGAGCAAACGTGACGAAGTGGGTCTGAGAGGTCTGAGAACTCATTTTGAGTTTAACACAAATAGCAAAAAGAAAACCCACGTCCATAACATTAAAACCACCTGCCTGATATTGTACACAACAGCTTTTGTGTCTTGGGCACCCATGACTCAAAGGGTTGTCCTTGGAGCACTTTTGGTAGGTACTGACCACACCAGACTGCATACTGGGACCACCTCACAAGACCTACCAGATGTTTTGGAGATGTTCTGACCCAGTTGTCCTCTTAACTGGAGTTTAACTGGATTAGACTAAGATTAAGGGACCAGGGTGAGGGTTAGAATTAGGTGTTAGGTTGAGATTAGGTTTAGGATTAGGTTTTGGGTTGAGATTAGGGTTAGGATTAGGTTTTGGGTTGAGGATAAGGTTAGGACTAGGGCCTGGATGATGGGTTGAGGTTGAGGTTAAGGTTAGGATTAGGATCAGGGTTGAGGTTAAGTTTTGGGTAAGGCTGGGTTGGGTTTTGGGATGAAGTTAAGGTTAGGGTTAGGGTTGTGGGTAGAGGTTAGGGTTAGGATCAGGATTAGGGTTAGGTTGTGGGTTGAGGTTGAGTTTAAGATTAGGATTAGGATCAGGATCAGGGTTAGGTTGTTGGTAAGACTGGGTTAGATTGTAGGTTGAGGTTTCGTTTAGGATTATGATCAGGTCAGGGTTAGGGTTAGGTTGTAGGTTAAGGTTAGGATCAGGATCAGGGTTAGGATTAGGTTGTGGGTTAGGCTGGGATAGGTTGTGGGTTGAGGTTAGGATCAGGATCAGGGTTAGGATTAGGATGTGGGTTAGGCTGGGTTTGGATATTAAGTCTACTTGATGGACCAGATGAACAGTAAATCTACTGAATGTCAGTAAAGCCTCAACAGAACATCTTCAGGATCTTTACCTCAGTGGATCCAGACGCTTCACTGCTGCTGCTGCACTGATCTGCTGTTGATGTGTCACTGATCCTCTTTTATTAATCATCTATTAAGAGTTTATTAACCATCTACAGAGAAACCCTCCAAAAAAAAGGTTAACCATGATTCAGATGTAAGAGCTCTTGAGAAGAACCTCAGCCAAATGCTGTAACTGTAGAACCACTGTAAACTGGTTGTACACTGGTATAGAGGCCACTGGGTGAAGATTACATTAACACTAATTATGAACTGAGCGCCTTTTGTGAATAATTACACTGATAGTAATAATAATAATAATAATAATAATAATAACTACATATGTTTGACTCATCATCAGCCTGTTCCTCATGGCAGCAAAAACATGCCTGTTTCTTTTTTGGGAAACAACAGCGGTGCTCTATTGCCAAAGGCTGTGCGACTGCATAACGAGTGTCTGGAGTGTCTGTTTCTATGTGTTCTATGAAGGCAGGAGAACGCAGAGCTAGATCAGTTCACTGTTCACGACAAAATCCCCCAAACTAGACGCATCCCAATTCTTCTTCACCCTCCTCTCCATCCACACACACACACACACTCACACACAGACTTACATAATTCCCTACATTACAAAGCCATTGTGAGAGTGTCATGAGAGTGAACGACTCAGTGCTGAGTTGAGAGTGCATCTTTAAATCATGAGAGATTAAGCCTGTGCTCTTTTCTCTGCAAAACAACTCCACTGAACCTCCTAAACACTCCGCTTCTCCTCCGGCCTCTTGCTCTCTGAGAGGAGACTTTTTTAACAACACAAAAACACACACACACACACATACTGTGCTGACTGGGCACTCAGTCAGCACAATAGCCAGTAAGCGGGTCACTCTAATACCTTAAACTCACACACACACACACACACGAGGTGGAGAAAGGAACACAGCATGAGCTGCCCTTCACACACCATGTCCTCCCTGGCACCAGGCTGGTACTGCAGAGCGCTGGCTCTCTGCTTCACACACAGGCCGCAGTTCTATATATATTATTAGACACAGTATATATGTCTAAATACTTGTGGACACCCCTTCTAATGAACGCAGCATTCAGCTACTTTAAGTTGCCTCCATTGTAGAGAAGAAGTACTGCCAATAGAATAGGACTCTCTGGGGCAGATAAACATCATGAACCTATTGGCACCATGCTGCCTAATAATGCCAGGCGTGGACTATAAAGCCCCCCAGTATTGAGCTGTGGAGCAGTGGAAGAGCTGTGTTCTCTGGAATGATGATGGCAATGGTGCTCCATCCAATACCTTTGGGGATGATGAGTTGGGGTGACGAGCATCATCCAACATTCTGACCTCATTAACACTCTTGTAGTTGAATGCAGTCAAATCCTCACAGCAATGTTCCTCCAAAATCTAGTAGCCTTCTTTCCTAGACAGTAGAGTTTACAGTTACTCCAACACAAGCAGGATCAACTCTTTTTAATTCCCTTTGATTTCAGGAAAAAACAAAAATAAATAAGCAGGTGTCCCAATACTTTTGTCCATGTAGTGTATTATAAGCCGTATGCTTATGATTGGCATTTATTACATCAATGAAGGACACAATACTGAATGCATTAGCTCTTCTGGATAAGTTTCCAAGGCCGCCGAGCTGAAGAACAGTGTAAAAGCAAGAAGCCGACAGCAGCCAGATAGGAGTCACCACTCTTGGCGTTCTGCTGTGGATGTGAACTAGCAGCCCTCCAGATCTTCAAGTTGCAAAATAACAGTTCTCTGACAGTGATCTAATAAGCGGAGTGATAAAAGCCACAGAGATGAATAATGAAGAGATCAACAGAATAAATACAGCAGAAATTCAATCACTCGAAGCCTCTTTTTATGATATTACTCCTTGTTCTATTTCAGGAGCTGTAACATCACGGCTCTGATCAGCGTCAGTCAGAGCAGCGGATTGTTTGGAGAGATTTGCTGGGATGTAGCTACTCGGAATAGACAACTTCTACAAAGAACATAAACAGCCTGTTCTTTTCTTTTCATCAAAGAAGCGCAGAACTTTTTTAGAGGGGCAATTTTCTGGGATTTTAGGGGCATTCATACACAAATGTGGGCAAATTTAAGGCCTAGAATCCTAAATGGAAATCTGATACATGGCAACATACGTTTAACTGACGCTCTCATGCAGAATGACGTACAAGGTGAATGGTATTACAGGAGTGGGCCAATGTAGAGTTAGGAGTCTTGCTCAAGGACTATTGGACCTATTGGTGCAGCACAGCCTAGTCACCCAGACCGGGAATTGAACCCCAGTCTCCTCAGTCTATCCGTTGCACCATTATTATTATTATTACTATTATTATTGTTATTGTTATTATTATTATGCTCTTGGAGTACTTGGAGCTACTGCATACTATACATGCAGAAAATATGCACACAATATGTCCAAAAGCTTGTAGACACCCCTTCTAATAAATGCATGCAGCTACTTTAAGTTGCAATTGCTGACATTGATGTGCAAATACACACACACACACACAGCTTGTCTATTGCATGTAGAGACTGTCTGGAGTACATAAACATGAGCCTATTGGCACCATGCTGCCTAATGCCAGGCATGGGCTATAGAGGGGTATAAAGAAAGCCCCCCAGCATTGAGCTGTGGAGCAGTGGAAGAACTGTGTGTTCTCTGGAATGATGATGGTGGAGCTCCATCCAGTACTTTTTTCGATGGGATGAGTTGAGGATTAGTGAGGTCCAATATCCTGATTGTCACCGAATAAAATCAAATCCTCACACCAATGCTCCTCCAAAATCTAGCAGAAATCTAGCCTTATTCGCAACAAAAGCAGGTAAAACTCTTTTTAATACCCTTGAGAGAGCAGGTGTCCCAACACTTTTGTCCATTCAGGTATATATGTATGTATATGCATACATATGTTTTGAACTATATGCCCAATCCTTTATGGTATATGTGCATATATGGCTATATATCAGATTTCTGGATGGAAAATATAGCTTTATTAGAATAATTTGTACTAATTAATTAAACATAACAGCAGTATGTTAGCCAGCTCATTAAATCCTCTCATTAATAATCATGTTGTGATATTCCTTTGAGACCTATTTCACGGTCGAATCAGTATTTTATCAGTGTGATAGTGCCATTGATCCACACTGATCCACACTATGACTCATTATAACATTACATTATAATTATGATTATTATTACATTATAATATATATATATATATATATATATATATATATATATATATGGCATTATACGCCCTGTGTGTGTATTTTAAGAGGCAGAACAGTTTAATATGGGTCATTTTACCCTTATCCAGCACCCAGGGAGCAGAGAGGGTGAAGGGCCTTGCACAAGGGCCCAACAGTGGCGGCTTGCTGAACCTGGGTATCGAACCCACAACCCTGTCATCAATAGCCCAGAGCTCTAACTGCTGAGCCGCCACTGCTTAAACACTACCAAGTGTTTAAGAAGCAGCAGAAGATCCATCTAGTCAGCATCTATGCACACACACACACACACACACACATATATATATATAGCTCATACACACCACCCGGACTTCAACATCAGTCTGACACCGTCCCGAGAGACCTACACTCTCTCAGCATTCATCGCCTGAGTGCGTCCCTCGAACCTCTTCTCCACTTGAGTAACACGCTTTCTCTCTCTCACACAGTCACACTCTCTCTCTCTCACTCCTCCAAATGTTCTCTCACCTTAGCATGCACTCCTGATCTCCTGCTCTTCACCTGAGTACTACTGCTCTCCCTGCGCCTTGGAGACTTTTACAGCCTGTCAGACAGAGGCAGCCAGACGGACCGCTTTATGCCATATTCACATCCTCAGCTGACCTTCATCCTCCTCCTCCTCCTCCTCCTCTATCTACTCCCTGCCATCCCTCCATCTCTCCTCGCATCCCGCCTCGCTATTCCTCTCTCCTCCTTTTTTTAATTAAGTCCGCTGCTGACTTGAAACGCATCAAAAGGAAGGAGCCTGTGCCACGCCCTCACCTGGAGCAGCCAATGGGATCCCCCTCTGGAGCTTCTGGGGCGGGGCAGCAGAACTGGTGCAGGACAGTCTGGCTCCTGTGGAAGAAAAGGGAATATGCAAATTGATCGGGCGTTTTACAGTACATTAATCACATGGCACCATTGTGACTTCACTGATTCACTGAGTCGTTATTCCTCACATCATCCCTCACACAGTAGCACTTTATAGGAGCTCTATATGCTGCTGAAAGGCTGGGATCTCCTCATAGAGGGTGCCATAAAATATCACAGTGTTTTTGGTGAGCCTTTATAAAACACTATGAATTATAGTAAAATATATATACATATTAAAAAAGCATTAAGACTAACCCTGAGTAAGGAGTGCTGTTTTTTGTATGATCTACAAACTGCACTATGCTGTCTTTCTTTTTCTCTCTATAATATTTTTATTTGAGGCATCCAAATCCAATTTGAGGCATTTCCAGTTCCCACCCAGCTTGAACTCCCCCTAGGACATACTACCACCAGTGGTAGGAGGGTGTAGGCTAGCATGTGCTTCCTTCAAGTCACTTAAGCTGTTTCCACATATGAATTTTCCGCAGCTGCCCTCTCACACATCTAGTGTGCAGGAAATGAGGAACGAGGCATGGTTTAGGCAAGCAACGGCACTTGTGTAGCAAGTGCATGAGGTGTGGCATGACCCACTGTAAATTCTATGGAAACTTCCCAGCTCTATTCACGCATGGGCTCACTCAGACAGTACCCGGACTATGTACTAGGGGGCTGAAAGAATAAAATGTCCAGGTAATGTCCAGGACAAATGATTCGGACATTCAGCGCTTAGACAGCTGTGCCACTTGAGAGCCCCTTTTGAGCAAGCTAGTGGGAACAGGGACAAGGAAAAACTCCCTCAGATCGAGAGGAAGAAACCTTGAGAGGAACCAAGACTCAAAAGGGGAACCTGTCCTCCTCTGGGCGACACCAGATAGCAAAATTAATTCATTAATGTTGTTATTATTATATTAAATAAATATATATATATATAAATAATATTAAACACTAAAAGGCATGTCATTGAAAATTTTAACTTCATCTACTTTTGTTAACAGAGTTTGGTCAAAAAAATAAAAAATTAAATAAATAAATAATATATTTAATACAAACTTTTTAGCATATTTAACATATATCCACCTACAGCTAATTATCTCCGCCCCTTCATATTAAAGTTACAAAGAATTTCAGTATGGATTGTTTTTTATTATAATTTATTATATTTAATATAATTTAATATAATAATTTAATGCAGCCAATCAAAACATGTCTTAAAGACATAGCAACAAAAATTCATTCAAAAATTCATTCAAAAAGTCATTACCGAAGGTTTAATTCTATGAGAGAAAAGGAAGCTAAGCGATTACAGTAACATGAATTGATGATTGTGAATTTTGGATTATAAGACCACAAACATTTATTGGTACACCTCAGTGTAACACACTGGGTCCTTTAGAGCAGAATTATGGGAGAACTGGTATTTGTGGAGCTTTTTTGCTCCTGGGCTCCCCCTACAGTTTGGGAGTCTAATTCCCTTTTACACCACTGTCATAAATGCAAATCACACTTTGAGCTCCCTCTTGTGGACAGCTGTACATATGTATGTGCACATACATATATTTATAGACTAGAAGCTTGATCTGAAGGTGTAGCAGCATGTGGGCTGAGGTGGTAGAGTAATACTACAGGATTTTACACTAATATGACTCTATGGGTTACGCAGAGTTACACAGCAGCAGTTCTGGAGAGAGGTTCTCCTCCTGCAGCTCCACCACCAAAGCTCCATAGTGCAGTAGCAGCAGCAGAGCTCCGGCCCGGAGTGGGAATGACGGAGACGCCGTTCTCCCTGTTCAGTTCAGTCAGTGGAGCATCAGCATGATCCTGAAGCTGCAGTTTAAATACTGTTTGTTATTGTAGGCTCCACAATGTCATGCTCTGATGTCGAGCAGTAATGCTTATGTTTGCTTAATTTCTAAAGCTTTAAGAAACAAGCTGCCCAAAGCTGCCATTGACCGATTCATTATGATTAAGACGGCTGGAGCGTAAGACCATGACTTTAACATCAGCCTGACAGACTGCAGGCCTGGCACAGCCCTAATATCACTACAGCTCAAATCCTACTGAGAAACACCATCACACACACACACACTTACACACACATGATAAGTGTATTCCCTCCCTGATGGAAAAAAAAAACACGTTACGAGGCGACTTAATAAACCAAAACACATTTTTCCAGTTAACAGGAAAAGCAACAAAACTGGGCAATCTCCTATGTACACACACACACACACACACACACACACACATAGCTGACACACACCCCGAGCGACTGTACGAATGGTACAAATGCAGTGTGAGAGGTGCACTGGAGCACAAGTGCTTCTAAGAGGGGTAGCTTTTCTCTCTTTTCACACACACACACACACACACACACACATATATATGTGTATTCCTGCATTTGTGGGTCATCTCCATTGACCTCTTTTGTTATTAGCATGTATAAACTACACTGAGCTACAACTAACCCCACCCTGACCCCCAGATTCAATTCAGCCACCAAACGGAAATCTTCGGCTCTTCATTTTTCCAAACGAAAAGCTTTTTATATCTAATAAACAAACAAACTGCGGCGACCAGCCAAATGCCCCCGTGTCCCCACATGAACATCAAAATGTCCATGTTTCAATCATCCTGGGGACATTCGGTGTCCACAAAGAGCTAAATACACACACACAGACACACAATCTCTATCTGCGGAGTGGATTAGGATGCAGCTGGCGGATCAGCTCTACATGCTCTATGGGAATTTCACTTAATGCTCCACTTTATGCACAATGTGCTGCACTGTATGTTGGTGTGTTGGCATGTATATACGTGTGTGTGTGTGCGTGTGTGGTTCTGAGTGTGTATTTCTGCGCGCTTGCATGTGCAGTTGGGTACGTCTAAGCAGTAGTCACTGCCTTTGAAGCTCAGGCTTGCACTGCATTAAGGCTCCAATCAGGAGTGACTCCATCTGGCAGGCCAGCGTTTACTACTGCAACAAACACGGCCGTCCAATCAGACGGCCGTCCAATCACAGCAGGCAATACTGTGGCATTACTCTACTGCTTCAGTCCACATGCTTCTTTACCTCTCAGCCGGATCAACAAATGCATGTGTACAGCTGTCCACTAAAGGGAGCTCAAAGCGTGACTTGTATTTACAGCAGTGGGGTTTAAGTGGTTTTTGTAATGTAATTTATCCTTAATGTAATTTGTACTGTAATTTACCCTATATTGTAATTTAACCCTTTTTGTAATCTAATTGAACCTAAATGTAATTTGTAATGTAATTTAACTGGTGCAGCTCTACTGATCCTAATCTACTGGCATAGCTATACTGGTCCAGCCGCTTCAGTCCACATGCTTCTTTACCTCTCAGCCGGATCAACAAATGCATGTGTACAGCTGTCCACTAGAGGGAGCTCAAAGCGTGACTTGTATTTACAGCAGTGGGGTTTAAGTGAGCTACACTTCACAACTGTAGGGGAGCAAAAAAAACACGTATCTGAGATTTTTAGGACTATGTTGGCTGGTTTTACGCCCCCTGCTGGGCTGGCATGCTCCCTCTAGCATTTGAGGGTTGGCTTATGTTATCGTTCAGAAGGTTTGATTTTCAGAAATGCTTCCAGAGATGCAGATACTGACCAGGTTTAGGATTGAAAACACCAAAATTAGGCCTCGTCCACATATATGTTTACATATTTTTAAATATTTTTAAAAGCATAGCTCCGTTCTGGCCTCCTGTCCGCACTGACACAACATGTTAGGTCACCACAAACAACAAGTGGCTTTTGAGGATGTTGGATGATGATCACCACCCCACCTCATCTTCAACTCCCCAACTCATCCCAAAAGTTGCACTGCTCCACAGCTCAATGCTGAGGGGGCTTTATACCCCTCTAGCCCACACCTGGCTGCTGATCTGCTTCAGAGTGTCCTATTCTATTGGCAGTACTTGTGCATTTGCAGATCTGTGTCAACAATGGGTGCAACTTAAAGTAGCTGAATGCATTTCTTACAAAGGGTGTCCACAAACATTTGGACATATAATTAGGAGTAGAGACCCAGAGCAGGCTGCAGCAGTGTCCCAGTCTCTTCGAGGGACAGCTACAGGAGCACAGAGGCAGCGTTTAGGTGTATTCATAACTTATGAGGCACCAAAGCCAGCAGAGCCTCAAACATTCACACGCCCGCCTCTCCCTCTACACTCTCATCCACTCGAGGGGTTACAACCTGCAGGACATTACCGCTAACAGCACTGAACACACACACACATAAACACTCTCTCTCACACACACACACACACACATACACACACCGTCCCAGCTGCACTGCACAATAAAGGAAGGCTTTTTAAACTTTACAGGGATCGGGAGAGTACGGCTTCCTCACTCAACGACAGGAAAACTGGGATTTCAGCTTAACGCTGTGATGGCTGAGTCTGCCGGGTGGATTCAGATAGTAATGGACGTCCACTCGTACGGGGCAGTGAGCTACACTGTCATGTTGGACGTCACTGGACTGACTGATAAACCATTCGTCTGATCATCTTCAGCTAAAATTACTTTTGTACTGTAATTTAACCTAAATGTAATTTAACTGGTGCAGCTCTACTGATCCTAATCTACTGTATAGCTATACTGGTTCAGAGCTTCTAATCCAGCCAGACTGGTATGACTATACTGGTCCATCTCTGCTGGTATAGCTCTACTGGTTCAGCTCTACTGGTATAGCTATACTGGTCCAGAGCTTCTAATCCAGCCAGACTGGTATGACTATACTGGTCCATCTCTGCTGGTATAGCTCTACTGGTTCAGCTCTACTGGTATAGCTATACTGGTCCAGCTCTACTGGTATAGCTCTACTGGTCCAGCTCTACTGGTATAGCTATACTGGTCCAGCTCTACTGGTATAGCTCTACTGGTTCAGAGCTTTTAATACAGCCAGACTGGTATGACTATACTGGTATAGCTCTACTGGTCCAGCTCTACTGGTATAGCTATACTGGTCCAGCTCTATTGTATAGCTATACTGGTTCAGCTCTACTGGTATAGCTATACTGGTCCAGCTCTACTGGTATAGCTATACTGGTCCAGCTCTACTGGTATAGCTCTACTGGTCCAGCACTGCTGGTATAGCTGTACTGGTCCAGCTCTACTGGTATAGCTATACTGGTCCAGCTCTACTGGTATAGCTATACTGGTCCAGCTCTACTGGTATAGCTATACTGGTCCAGCACTGCTGGTATAGCTCTAGTGGTCCAGCACTGCTGGTATAGCTGTACTGGTCCAGCTCTACTGGTATAGCTGTACTGGTCCAGCTCTACTGGTATAGCTGTACTGGTCCAGCTCTACTGGTATAGCTGTACTGGTCCAGCTCTACCGGTCCAGTGTGAACCGTGTGTGCAGAGAGGAGGCAGTGAGGAGAACCAGCTGGACCTCCACTGGGCTCTAAACGCCAGAAGATCTGCGCAGGAGGAAAGATTCTGCTGATTGAATTATTGATTAGTAAGTTCCACATCAGCGCGCGCACACGGTAACGGGTGTGTTATGTAATCTCAATGGCGCGCGATACGCCTCAATTA